>NC_092088.1:100964013-100969013 GCF_045679555.1 Salvelinus alpinus
TGTTCCTCTATCCATCCAGAATGGTAATCCCCCTGGTCTCTTCCTCTATCCATCCAGAATGGTAATCCACCCTGGTCTCTCCCTCTCTCCATCCAGAATGGTAATCCCCCTGGTCTGTTCCTCTATCCATCCAGAATGGTAATCCCCCTGGTCTCTCCCTCTATCCATCCAGAATGGTAATCCCCCTGGTCTCTCCCTCTATCCATCCAGAATGGTAATCCACCCTGGTCTCTCCCTCTATCCATCCAGAATGGTAATCCCCCTGGTCTCTCCCTCTATCCATCCAGAATGGTAATCCACCCTGGTCTCGTCCTCTATCCATCCAGAATGGTAATCCACCCTGGTCTCTCCCTCTCTCCATCCAGAATGGTAATCCCCCTGGTCTGTTCCTCTATCCATCCAGAATGGTAATCCCCCTGGTCTCTCCCTCTATCCATCCAGAATGGTAATCCCCCTGGTCTCTCCCTCTATCCATCCAGAATGGTAATCCCCCTGGTCTGTTCCTCTATCCATCCAGAATGGTAATCCCCCTGGTCTCTCCCTCTATCCATCCAGAATGGTAATCCCCCTGGTCTCTCCCTCTATCCATCCAGAATGGTAATCCCCCTGGTCTGTTCCTCTATCCATCCAGAATGGTAATCCCCCTGGTCTCTCCCTCTATCCATCCAGAATGGTAATCCCCCTGGTCTCTCCCTCTATCCATCCAGAATGGTAATCCCCCTGGTCTCTCCCTCTATCCATCCAGAATGGTAATCCACCCTGGTCTCTCCCTCTATCCATCCAGAATGGTAATCCACCCTGGTCTCTCCCTCTATCCATCCAGAATGGTAATCCACCCTGGTCTCTTCCTCTATCCATCCAGAATGGTAATCCTCCTGGTCTCTCTCTCTATCCATCCATAATGGTAATCCCCCTGGTCTGTTCCTCTATCCATCCAGAATGGTAATCCACCCTGGTCTCTCCCTCTATCCATCCAGAATGGTAATCCCCCTGGTCTGTTCCTCTATCCATCCAGAATGGTAATCCCCCTGGTCTCTCCCTCTATCCATCCATAATGGTAATCCCCCTTGTCTGTTCCTCTATCCATCCAGAATGGTAATCCCCCTGGTCTGTTCCTCTATCCATCCAGAATGGTAATCCCCCTGGTCTCATCCTCTATCCTTCCAGAATGGTAATCCCCCTGGTCTGTTCCTCTATCCATCCAGAATGGTAATCCCCCTGGTCTGTTCCTCTATCCATCCAGAATGGTAATCCCCCTGGTCTCTCCCTCTATCCATCCAGAATGGTAATCCACCCTGGTCTCTTCCTCTATCCATCCAGAATGGTAATCCCCCTGGTCTCTCCCTCTATCCATCCAGAATGGTAATCCCCCTGGTCTCTCCCTCTATCCATCCAGCATGGTAATCCCCCTGGTCTGTTCCTCTATCCATCCAGAATGGTAATCCCCCTGGTCTGTTCCGCTATCCATCCAGAATGGTAATCCACCCTGGTCTGTTCCTCTATCCATCCAGAATGGTAATCCCCCTGGTCTCTCCCTCTATCCATCCAGAATGGTAATCCCCCTGGTCTGTTCCTCTATCCATCCAGAATGGTAATCCACCCTGGTCTCTCCCTCTATCCATCCAGAATGGTAATCGCCCTGGTCTCTCCCTCTATCCATCCAGAATGGTAATCCCCCTGGTCTGTTCCTCTATCCATCCAGAATGGTAATCCACCCTGGTCTCTCCCTCTATCCATCCAGAATGGTAATCCCCCTGGTCTGTTCCTCTATCCATCCAGAATGGTAATCCCCCTGGTCTCTCCCTCTATCCATCCATAATGGTAATCCCCCTTGTCTGTTCCTCTATCCATCCAGAATGGTAATCCCCCTGGTCTGTTCCTCTATCCATCCAGAATGGTAATCCCCCTGGTCTCATCCTCTATCCTTCCAGAATGGTAATCCCCCTGGTCTGTTCCTCTATCCATCCAGAATGGTAATCCCCCTGGTCTGTTCCTCTATCCATCCAGAATGGTAATCCCCCTGGTCTCTCCCTCTATCCATCCAGAATGGTAATCCACCCTGGTCTCTTCCTCTATCCATCCAGAATGGTAATCCCCCTGGTCTCTCCCTCTATCCATCCAGAATGGTAATCCCCCTGGTCTCTCCCTCTATCCATCCAGCATGGTAATCCCCCTGCTCTGTTCCTCTATCCATCCAGAATGGTAATCCCCCTGGTCTGTTCCGCTATCCATCCAGAATGGTAATCCACCCTGGTCTGTTCCTCTATCCATCCAGAATGGTAATCCCCCTGGTCTCTCCCTCTATCCATCCAGAATGGTAATCCCCCTGGTCTGTTCCTCTATCCATCCAGAATGGTAATCCACCCTGGTCTCTCCCTCTATCCATCCAGAATGGTAATCGCCCTGGTCTCTCCCTCTATCCATCCAGAATGGTAATCCCCCTGGTCTGTTCCTCTATCCATCCAGAATGGTAATCCCCCTGGTCTCCCCCTCTATCCATCCAGAATGGTAATCCCCCTGGTCTCTCCCTCTATCCATCCAGAATGGTAATCCCCCTGGTCTGTTCCTCTATCCATCCAGAATGGTAATCCCCCTGGTCTGTTCCTCTATCCATCCAGAATGGTAATCCACCCTGGTCTCTCCCTCTATCCATCCAGAATGGTAATCGCCCTGGTCTCTCCCTCTATCCATCCAGAATGGTAATCCCCCTGGTCTGTTCCTCTATCCATCCAGAATGGTAATCCCCCTGGTCTCTCCCTCTATCCATCCAGAATGGTAATCCCCCTGGTCTCTCCCTCTATCCATCCAGAATGGTAATCCCCCTGGTCTGTTCCTCTATCCATCCAGAATGGTAATCCCCCTGGTCTCTTCCTCTATCCATCCAGAATGGTAATCCACCCTGGTCTCTCCCTCTCTCCATCCAGAATGGTAATCCCCCTGGTCTGTTCCTCTATCCATCCAGAATGGTAATCCCCCTGGTCTCTCCCTCTATCCATCCAGAATGGTAATCCCCCTGGTCTCTCCCTCTATCCATCCAGAATGGTAATCCACCCTGGTCTCTCCCTCTATCCATCCAGAATGGTAATCCCCCTGGTCTCTCCCTCTATCCATCCAGAATGGTAATCCACCCTGGTCTCGTCCTCTATCCATCCAGAATGGTAATCCACCCTGGTCTCTCCCTCTCTCCATCCAGAATGGTAATCCCCCTGGTCTGTTCCTCTATCCATCCAGAATGGTAATCCCCCTGGTCTCTCCCTCTATCCATCCAGAATGGTAATCCCCCTGGTCTCTCCCTCTATCCATCCAGAATGGTAATCCCCCTGGTCTGTTCCTCTATCCATCCAGAATGGTAATCCCCCTGGTCTCTCCCTCTATCCATCCAGAATGGTAATCCCCCTGGTCTCTCCCTCTATCCATCCAGAATGGTAATCCCCCTGGTCTGTTCCTCTATCCATCCAGAATGGTAATCCCCCTGGTCTCTCCCTCTATCCATCCAGAATGGTAATCCCCCTGGTCTCTCCCTCTATCCATCCAGAATGGTAATCCCCCTGGTCTCTCCCTCTATCCATCCAGAATGGTAATCCACCCTGGTCTCTCCCTCTATCCATCCAGAATGGTAATCCACCCTGGTCTCTCCCTCTATCCATCCAGAATGGTAATCCACCCTGGTCTCTTCCTCTATCCATCCAGAATGGTAATCCTCCTGGTCTCTCTCTCTATCCATCCATAATGGTAATCCCCCTGGTCTGTTCCTCTATCCATCCAGAATGGTAATCCACCCTGGTCTCTCCCTCTATCCATCCAGAATGGTAATCCCCCTGGTCTGTTCCTCTATCCATCCAGAATGGTAATCCCCCTGGTCTCTCCCTCTATCCATCCATAATGGTAATCCCCCTTGTCTGTTCCTCTATCCATCCAGAATGGTAATCCCCCTGGTCTGTTCCTCTATCCATCCAGAATGGTAATCCCCCTGGTCTCATCCTCTATCCTTCCAGAATGGTAATCCCCCTGGTCTGTTCCTCTATCCATCCAGAATGGTAATCCCCCTGGTCTGTTCCTCTATCCATCCAGAATGGTAATCCCCCTGGTCTCTCCCTCTATCCATCCAGAATGGTAATCCACCCTGGTCTCTTCCTCTATCCATCCAGAATGGTAATCCCCCTGGTCTCTCCCTCTATCCATCCAGAATGGTAATCCCCCTGGTCTCTCCCTCTATCCATCCAGCATGGTAATCCCCCTGGTCTGTTCCTCTATCCATCCAGAATGGTAATCCCCCTGGTCTGTTCCGCTATCCATCCAGAATGGTAATCCACCCTGGTCTGTTCCTCTATCCATCCAGAATGGTAATCCCCCTGGTCTCTCCCTCTATCCATCCAGAATGGTAATCCCCCTGGTCTGTTCCTCTATCCATCCAGAATGGTAATCCACCCTGGTCTCTCCCTCTATCCATCCAGAATGGTAATCGCCCTGGTCTCTCCCTCTATCCATCCAGAATGGTAATCCCCCTGGTCTGTTCCTCTATCCATCCAGAATGGTAATCCACCCTGGTCTCTCCCTCTATCCATCCAGAATGGTAATCCCCCTGGTCTGTTCCTCTATCCATCCAGAATGGTAATCCCCCTGGTCTCTCCCTCTATCCATCCATAATGGTAATCCCCCTTGTCTGTTCCTCTATCCATCCAGAATGGTAATCCCCCTGGTCTGTTCCTCTATCCATCCAGAATGGTAATCCCCCTGGTCTCATCCTCTATCCTTCCAGAATGGTAATCCCCCTGGTCTGTTCCTCTATCCATCCAGAATGGTAATCCCCCTGGTCTGTTCCTCTATCCATCCAGAATGGTAATCCCCCTGGTCTCTCCCTCTATCCATCCAGAATGGTAATCCACCCTGGTCTCTTCCTCTATCCATCCAGAATGGTAATCCCCCTGGTCTCTCCCTCTATCCATCCAGAATGGTAATCCCCCTGGTCTCTCCCTCTATCCATCCAGCATGGTAATCCC
>NC_092088.1:100971513-101129561 GCF_045679555.1 Salvelinus alpinus
GTCACTAAATGAGTTCCCTACTGTAGGAACACTGACTGTTTGAGTCGCCAGTCACCCACAGTCACTAAATGAGTTCCCTACTGTAGGAACACTGACTTAACTATTTGAGTCTTCAGTCACCCACAGTTTGCCAAACACAGTCACTAAATGAGACACGAAACTGTAATCTCAGGCACACCTCAATATCAGGCGTGGGATGAAATATATATTGTCTCTGAAAAGGTTGTGGATGACATAACCAATAGGTTAGAGACAAACCTTATGTTGAGATCCTGGGCGTTAGATTTACATTTGAGTCATTTAACAGACGCTCCTCTGCAGAGAGATTTACATAGTGAACTCCTCTTAATGTAGAGAGGCAATACAATCACATACGAGTCATAGTCAAATTACACTATAGGATGGAGATTACAGAGAGACTCCTCAGTGTAACTAGATTACAGAGAGACTCCTCAGTGAAACTAGATTACAGAGAGACTCCTCAGTGAAACTAGATTACAGAGAGACTCCTCAGTGTAAATAGATTACAGAGAGACTCCTCAGTGAAACTAGATTACAGAGAGACTCCTCAGTGTAACTAGATTACAGAGAGACTCCTCAGTGAAACTAGATTACAGAGAGACTCCTCAGTGAAACTAGATTACAGAGAGACTCCTCAGTGAAACTAGATTACAGAGAGACTCCTGTGTGTGACGGGGTAATGTACTACTGTCCTCTGGGGAGTGTGTGACGGGGGTAATGTACTACTGTCCTCTGGGGAGTGTGTGACGGGGGTAATGTACTACTGTCCTCTGGGGAGTGTGTGACTGGGGTAATGTACTGTCCTCTGGGGAGTGTGTGACGGGGGTAATGTACTACTGTCCTCTGGGGAGTGTGTGACGGGGGTAATGTACTACTGTCCTCTGGGGAGTGTGTGACGGGGGTAATGTACTACTGTCTTCTGGGGAGTGTGTGACGGTGGTAATGTACTGTCCTCTGGGGAGTGTGTGACGGGGGTAATGTACTACTGTCCTCTGGGGAGTGTGTGACGGGGGTAATGTACTGTTCTCTGGGGAGTGTGTGACGGGGGTAATGTACTACTGTCCTCTGGGGAGTGTGTGACGGGGGTAATGTACTACTGTCCTCTGGGGAGTGTGTGACGGGGGTAATGTACCACTGTCCTCTGGGGAGTGTGTGACGGGGGTAATGTACTACTGTCCTCTGGGGAGTGTGTGACGGGATAATGTACTACTGTCCTCTGGGGAGTGTGTGACGGGGGTAATGTACTACTGTCCTCTGGGGAGTGTGTGACGGGGGTAATGTACTACTGTCCTCTGGGGAGTGTGTGACGGGGGTAATGTACTACTGTCCTCT
Source organism: Salvelinus alpinus (assembly GCF_045679555.1). Taxonomy (NCBI): domain Eukaryota; kingdom Metazoa; phylum Chordata; class Actinopteri; order Salmoniformes; family Salmonidae; genus Salvelinus; species Salvelinus alpinus. The sequence goes on from NC_092088.1 coordinate 100,972,867, forward strand.
GGGGAGTGTGTGACGGGGGTAATGTACTACTGTCCTCTGGGGAGTGTGTGACTGGGGTAATGTACTACTGTCCTCTGGGGAGTGTGTGACGGTGGTAATGTACTACTGTCCTCTGGGGAGTGTGTGACGGGGGTAATGTACTACTGTCCTCTGGGGAGTGTGTGACGGGGGTAATGTACTACTGTCCTCTGGGGAGTGTGTGACGGGGGAATGTACTACTGTCCTCTGGGGAGTGTGTGACGGGGTAATGTACTGTCCTCTGGGGAGTGTGTGACGGGGGTAATGTACTGTCCTCTGGGGAGTGTGTGACGGGGGTAATGTACTGTCCTCTGGGGAGTGTGTGACGGGGTAATGTACTGTCCTCTGGGGAGTGTGTGACGGGGTAATGTACTACTGTCCCCTGGGGAGTGTGTGACGGGGTAATGTACTACTGTCCTCTGGGGAGTGTGTGACGGGGGTAATGTACTGTTCTCTGGGGAGTGTGTGACGGGGGTAATGTACTACTGTCCTCTGGGGAGTGTGTGATGGGGGTAATGTACTACTGTTCTCTGGGGAGTGTGTGACGGGGGTAATGTACTACTGTCCTCTGGGGAGTTTGTGACGGGGGTAATGTACTACTGTCCTCTGGGGAGTGTGTGACGGGGGTAATGTACTACTGTCCTCTGGGGAGTGTGTGACGGGGGTAATGTACTACTGTCCTCTGGGGAGTGTGTGACGGGGTAATGTACTACTGTCCTCTGGGGAGTGTGTGACTGGGGTAATGTACTACTGTCCTCTGGGGAGTGTGTGACGGGGGTAATGTACTGTCCTCTGGGGAGTGTGTGACGGGGGTAATGTACTGTCCTCTGGGGAGTGTGTGATGGGGGTAATGTACTACTGTCCTCTGGGGAGTTTGTGACGGGGGTAATGTACTACTGTCCTCTGGGGAGTGTGTGATGGGGGTAATGTACTACTGTCCTCTGGGGAGTGTGTGACGGGGGTAATGTACTACTGTCCTCTGGGGAGTGTGTGACGGGGGTAATGTACTACTGTCCTCTGGGGAGTGTGTGACGGGGGTAATGTACTGTTCTCTGGGGAGTTTGTGACGGGGGTAATGTACTACTGTCCTCTGGGGAGTGTGTGACGGGGGTAATGTACTACTGTCCTCTGGGGAGTGTGTGGCGGGGGTAATGTACTACTGTCCTCTGGGGAGTGTGTGACGGGGGTAATGTACTACTGTCCTCTGGGGAGTGTGTGACGGGGGTAATGTACTACTGTCCTCTGGGGAGTGTGTGACGGGGTAATGTACTACTGTCCTCTGGGGAGTGTGTGACTGGGGTAATGTACTACTGTCCTCTGGGGAGTGTGTGATGGGGGTAATGTACTACTGTTCTCTGGAGAGTGTGTGACGGGGGTAATGTACTGTCCTCTGGGGAGTGTGTGACGGGGGTAATGTACTGTCCTCTGGGGAGTGTGTGACGGGGTAATGTACTACTGTCCTCTGGGGAGTGTGTGACGGGGTAATGTACTACTGTCCTCTGGGGAGTGTGTGACGGGGGTAATGTACTGTTCTCTGGGGAGTGTGTGACGGGGGTAATGTACTACTGTCCTCTGGGGAGTGTGTGATGGGGGTAATGTACTACTGTTCTCTGGGGAGTGTGTGACGGGGGTAATGTACTACTGTCCTCTGGGGAGTTTGTGACAGGGGTAATGTACTACTGTCCTCTGGGGAGTGTGTGACGGGGGTAATGTACTACTGTCCTCTGGGGAGTGTGTGACGGGGGTAATGTACTACTGTCCTCTGGGGAGTGTGTGACGGGGGTAATGTACTACTGTCCTCTGGGGAGTGTGTGATGGGGGTAATGTACTACTGTCCTCTGGGGAGTGTGTGACGGGGGTAATGTACTATTGTCCTCTGGGGAGTGTGTGACGGGGGTAATGTACTACTGTCCTCTGGGGAGTGTGTGACGGGGGTAATGTACTACTGTCCTCTGGGGAGTGTGTGACGGGGGTAATGTACTACTGTCCTCTGGGGAGTGTGTGACGGTGGTAATGTACTACTGTCCTCTGGGGAGTGTGTGACGGGGGTAATGTACTACTGTCCTCTGGGGAGTGTGTGACGGGGGTAATGTACTACTGTCCTCTGGGGAGTGTGTGACGGGGTAATGTACTACTGTCCTCTGGGGAGTGTGTGACGGGGGTAATGTAACTCACTTCTGGAAGATCTTGGATCGTTTGTCGCTGGAGAAGTTCTCAAGCTGCAAGGACTCCTGGGTAAGATACGCCACGGCAAGGTGGAAGTAGTTGTTCCACAGCTGAGAGGAGAGAGGAGAGGAGAGAGGAGAGAGGGAGGAGAGGAGAGAGGAGAGAAGGAAGAGGGAGGAGAGAGGAGAGAGGAGAGGAGAGAAGAGAAGGGAGGAGAGAGGAGAAAAGGGAGGAGAGAAAAGAGAAGGGAGCGATAGGGAGGAAAGAGGTGAGAAGGGAGGAGAGAGGAGAGAAGGGAGGAGAGAAGGGAGGAGAGAGGAGAAATGGGAGGAGAGAAAAAAGAAGGGAGCGATAGGGAGGAAAGAGGTGAGAAGGGAGGAGAGAGGAGAGAAGGGAGGAGAGAGGTGAGAAGGGAGGAGAGAGGTGAGAAGGGAGGAGAGAGGAGAGAAGGGAGGAGAGAGGAGAGAAGGGAGGAGAGAGGAGAGAAGGGAGGAGAGAGGTGAGAAGGGAGGAGAGAGGTGAGAAGGGAGGAGAGAGGAGAGAAGGGAGGAGAGAGAGCGAGAGGTCAACAGGTTGTCACAGCAATAACAATCTCTTCCTGAAGATACCTATAACCAATCAGACCATTCTATACTAGACTCCGCCCTTCCCTTCCTTCAGCAGAAACCCAAAGGCACCAACACACAGACTACAACATGACTTAAGATTCAGAGACGCATATTCACTCTATTAAGAGATGGTGTAGCCGGACAAATGATCCATGTGCCCTGTAGTTGTTGATGAAGATATTTAAAGGAACAGAATTCAGCAGATCGTTCCAGTGTTATTAGGAGACACGTGAACTTTGTCATAATGAAGACATGCCCTGAAGGCTTTAAAAAGCTGCCGAGACCCTCGTCTGCAGTTAAATAGTTACCAGCGTTAAAATTATTCCATATGTGACAGATTTGAAATGTAGGAAAAAGGAGCATCGATGCCTTGAAGAGACGAGATAAAATATTCCCGAAATGGCTTTTTAAATCACAGCTCATTATACAGTAATTTAAGCGTACCGCTGTCAAAACGTTTTTTATGCTAATTTCGTTTTAGTGCTGTAGAGTTCAACCCCTTTTGTTAAGAGAATTCAAATGACCATGGGAGTCCCAAATGGCACCCTATTCTCTATTCAGTGCACTACTTCGGACCAGAGCCCTAGTCAAAAGTAGTGCACTACATAGGGGGATAAGTTGTCATTTGGGACACAACCCCATACTATTACAGAGCCTTCAGAAAGGATTCCTACCCCTGGACTTAATCCACATGTTGTTACAGTCTGACTTCAACACGGATTAAATGGATGTCTTTTCTCACCCATCTACACACAATACCCCACATACCCCACAATACCCCACAATACCCCACATACCCCACAATGACAAGCGAAAATTTTAGTCATGTGCCCTTCAGGGTGACTAAACAGAAATTGAAATATTTGTGAATTTGGGTCACACACGATTTACTAAGATCTCTATAAAGCCAGTTTCCCTCCCTTGATACTCTGCCTGAAACAGAATCTTGAACGCTGGGATTTACTTTCTCTTTCCTTGAGCGGAATAATTAACACTGTTAAAATTAATTTATTACATGAGTTTTTATACTTATTTCAAATCATTCCTATCTTTATGAGAAAATATATTTTTTTCTCCATAGATAAACTGATATCTGCTTTTATCTGGATCAAGAAAAACCCTTAGATACGTAGGAGCCTAGAGGCTACCTGGCCTGGCGCAAATGAAGGCATATAAATGTGCTCAGTTGGGGATCGACGAGTGTGCAAAGCTGTCATCGAGGCAAAGGGTGTCTACTTTAAATAATCTTAAATATGAAATATATTTTAATTTGCGTAACACTTTTTTGGTTAATACATGATTCCATATGTGTTATTTCATAGTTGTGATGTCTTCACTATTATTCTACAATGTAGAAAATAGTAAAAATAAAGAAAAACCCTTGAGTTTTGAGTTGGTGTGTCCAAACTTTGACTGTTACTGTTTATATCCTTTTTTTATCCTAATATTTTCTATTTGCAGGCTGCAATGTTTTTATTTGTTGGCTTTATGTAGGCTATTTTAACATATTTGGCAATGGCAATAGAAGTTACTTTTTAGGTTTGTATCATTTTCATTTAGATTTGGATAGAATTGAGATTAACCACATGGTAATGATTTTGAGATATGAAGACGATATTATAAATTCATGTGAAATGTTTCACGAAAATGTGCAAATGAAAACCATAACTGGCAGGCAGATTGGTAGAAATGCTAAGTTAAATTGACATTCCACATGAGAAATGTAGCCGACTCCTCGTGTAGCCTATTACCGGCAACTTCAGGAGAGTAATGGCAGAATCTGCGAAAGCCAGCAGGAGCCGGAGGAGAATAGTTGGGTCAGGTTAAGGTTGTTTTATTCTGGTTATCTAGATCTCTGGCTCCCTCTTGAGGCATTTGCCTAATTTAATCAAACCGTAAGCTTAAAGCATCAGACAAGCTCAATACATATAGCTGATTTTATTAAAACACATTGGGTGTGACTATATATGGAAAAATACACATTTAAAACATTTTAGCAATTGATTGGTCGAAAGAACAGACAACTTTGGGGTGACCAAGATTTTTAGGGGTTGGGGACAGCCCTAAAATAACCGTACATTTTACAGTTCATTAACAGTATTCAACCAGTGTTTTCGATGAAAGAGCTTGCTCCGCTAAGTGTCAGCAATAAATAATATTGAAGGCAATCAAGTCACGGTTCTGAACCGTCTTTATTGATTTCACTGTTCAACCAGTCTCGTTAAGCTCTCCTAAAGCAGTGCAAGACTCGTGAAAGAAAACTCTACATAAACATACATTTGATATTAGATTGATATAATTCAACCAGTCTTCAGGTCTGGCAGATTAGCCTGATGGAGTAACAGTATTTATTTTTAACAAACTGAGGCTTTAAAGAGTGGTGAGCTTACCTGAAGCTCAAAGTTGGTCTGATCCAGGAACTTCTTGTTTAACACGGCTGCATACTGATTAATGGCCCTCAGGAACACTCTGAAATAGATCGGAGAGACATCTGGTTTAGATCCATACTGATTAATGGCCCTCAGGAACACTCTGAAAGAGATCAGAGAGACATCTGGTTTAGATCCATACTGATTAATGGCCCTCAGGAACACTCTGAAATAGATCAGAGACATCTGGTTTAGATCCATACTGATTAATGGCCCTAAGGAACACTCTGAAATAGATCAGAGACATCTGGTTTAGATCCATACTGATTAATGGCCCTCAGGAACACTCTGAAATAGATCAGAGACATCTGGTTTAGATCCATACTGATTAATGGCCCTCAGGAACACTCTGAAAGAGATCAGAGAGACATCTGGTTTAGATCCATACTGATTAATGGCCCTCAGGAACACTCTGAAAGAGATGAGACATCTGGTTTAGATCCATACTGATTAATGGCCCTCAGGAACACTCTGAAATAGATCAGAGACATCTGGTTCAGATCCATACCGTTTAATGGCCCTAAGGAACACTCTGAAATAGATCAGAGACATCTGGTTTAGATCCATACTGATTAATGGCCCTCAGGAACACTCTGAAAGAGATGAGACATCTGGTTTAGATCCATACTGATTAACGTCCCTCGGGAACACTCTGGAAGAGATCAGAGAGACATCTGGTTTAGATCCATACTGATTAACGGCCCTCAGGAACACTCTGAAATAGATCAGAGAGACATCTGGTTCAGATCCTGTCCCTGTATTAATGAGATAAGCGGTTGTTTAGAATGAGGTGTTTAGAAGGCATTTCATCTATTGTCCTATAAAGGAGAGGGTTTGACAGTCAGTACTACTTGATGTTACTGTTAGATGTGTATTCCTCATTGAAAACCATAAACATGCTCTTGATCTTGATAAGCCTAGACTATATTCTAAAGGTTTATATCTTGATAAGTCTAGGAAATATTCTTAAGCTTTGATATTCAAAAGGCTGTCACATGCGCCGAATACAACAAGTGTAGTAGAACTTACAGTGAAATGCTTACTTACGAGCACTTAACCAACAATGCAGTTAAAAAAAATACAGATAAGAATAAGAGATAAATGTAACAAGTAATTAAAGAGCAGCAGTGAAAATATCAGTAGAGAGACTATATACAGGGGGCTAACGGTACAAAGTCAATGTACGGGGGCACCGGTTAGTCGAGGTAATTGAGGTAATATCTACATGTAGGTATAGTTATTAAAGTGAATATGCATAGATGATAACAACAGAGAGTAGCACTGGTGTAAAAGAGAGGGGGGGGGGGGGGGGGGGCAAAGCAATACTCTGGGTAGCCATTTGATTAGATGTTCAGGAGTCTTATGGCTTGGGGGGGTAGAAGCTGTTTAGAAGCCTCTTGGACCTAGACTTGGCACTCCGGTACCACTTGCCGTGCGGTAGCAGAGAGAACAGTCTATGACTTTAACCCTATGAGCATCAGCTCATATACTGGCTATAAAACCTGAGTAAAGGAAAAGCCTGTACTTACAATACACAAACACTCAGACAGCAGGAGAACATTACCAAGAACACAAATGGCACTGGTCCTATTAGGACTGGGAGAAATGGGAGTCTCAAACACTGTCCCACTAGGCTATATCACCACCTCGTTACTATGTTCCACCCCCATCCTACACATCATTACTATGTTCCACCCTACATATCACCACCTCATTACTATGTTCCACCCTACATATCACCACCTCATTACTATGTTCCACCCTACATATCACCACCTCATTACTATGTTCCATCCTACATATCACCACCTCATTACTATGTTCCACCCTACATATCACCACCTCATTACTATGTTCCACCCTACATATCACCACCTCATTACTATGTTCCACCCTACATATCACCACCTCATTACTATGTTCCACCCTACATATCACCACCTCATTACTATGTTCCACCCCCACCCTACATATCACCACCTCATTACTATGTTCCACCCTACATATCACCACCTCATTACTATGTTCCACCCTACATATCACCACCTCATTACTATGTTCCACCCTACATATCACCACCTCATTACTATGTTCCACCCTACATATCACCACCTCATTACTATGTTCCATCCTACATATCACCACCTCATTACTATGTTCCACCTCCACCCTACATATCACCATATCATTACTATGTTCCATCCTACATATCACCACCTCATTACTATGTTCCACCTCCACCCTACATATCACCACCTCATTACTATGTTCCACCCTACATATCACCACATCATTACTATGTTCCACCCTACATATCACCACCTCATTACTATGTTCCACCTCCACCCTACATATCACCATATCATTACTATGTTCCACCCTACATATCACCACCTCATTACTATGTTCCACCCTACATATCACCACCTCATTACTATGTTCCATCCTACATATCACCACCTCATTACTATGTTCCACCTCCACCCTACATATCACCACCTCATTACTATGTTCCACCCTACATATCACCACCTCATTACTATGTTCCACCCTACATATCACCACCTCATTACTATGTTCCACCCTACATATCACCACCTCATTACTATGTTCCACCCTACATATCACCACCTCATTACTATGTTCCACCCTACATATCACCACCTCATTACTATGTTCCACCCCCACCCTACATATCACCACCTCATTACTATGTTCCACCCTACATATCACCATCTCATTACTATGTTCCACCCTACATATCACCATATCATTACTATGTTCCACCCTACATATCACCACATCATTACTATGTTCCACCCTACATATCACCACCTCATTACTATGTTCCACCCTACATATCACCACCTCATTACTATGTTCCACCCTACATATCACCACCTCATTACTATGTTCCACCCTACATATCACCACCTCATTACTATGTTCCACCCTACATATCACCACCTCATTACTATGTTCCACCTCCACCCTACATATCACCATATCATTACTATGTTCCACCCTACATATCACCACCTCATTACTATGTTCCACCCTACATATCACCACCTCATTACTATGTTCCACCCTACATATCACCACCTCATTACTATGTTCCATCCTACATATCACCACCTCATTACTATGTTCCACCTCCACCCTACATATCACCACCTCATTACTATGTTCCACCCTACATATCACCACCTCATTACTATGTTCCACCCTACATATCACCACCTCATTACTATGTTCCATCCTACATATCACCACCTCATTACTATGTTCCACCCTACATATCACCACCTCATTACTATGTTCCACCCTACATATCACCACCTCATTACTATGTTCCACCCTACATATCACCACCTCATTACTATGTTCCACCCTACATATCACCACCTCATTACTATGTTCCACCCCCACCCTACATATCACCACCTCATTACTATGTTCCACCCTACATATCACCACCTCATTACTATGTTCCACCCTACATATCACCACCTCATTACTATGTTCCACCCTACATATCACCACCTCATTACTATGTTCCACCCTACATATCACCACCTCATTACTATGTTCCACCTCCACCCTACATATCACCATATCATTACTATGTTCCACCCTACATATCACCACCTCATTACTATGTTCCACCCTACATATCACCACCTCATTACTATGTTCCACCCTACATATCACCACCTCATTACTATGTTCCATCCTACATATCACCACCTCATTACTATGTTCCACCTCCACCCTACATATCACCACCTCATTACTATGTTCCACCCTACATATCACCACATCATTACTATGTTCCACCCTACATATCACCACCTCATTACTATGTTCCACCTCCACCCTACATATCACCATATCATTACTATGTTCCACCCTACATATCACCACCTCATTACTATGTTCCACCCTACATATCACCACCTCATTACTATGTTCCATCCTACATATCACCACCTCATTACTATGTTCCACCTCCACCCTACATATCACCACCTCATTACTATGTTCCACCCTACATATCACCACCTCATTACTATGTTCCACCCTACATATCACCACCTCATTACTATGTTCCACCCTACATATCACCACCTCATTACTATGTTCCACCCTACATATCACCACCTCATTACTATGTTCCACCCTACATATCACCACCTCATTACTATGTTCCACCCCCACCCTACATATCACCACCTCATTACTATGTTCCACCCTACATATCACCATCTCATTACTATGTTCCACCCTACATATCACCATATCATTACTATGTTCCACCCTACATATCACCACATCATTACTATGTTCCACCCTACATATCACCACCTCATTACTATGTTCCACCCTACATATCACCACCTCATTACTATGTTCCACCCTACATATCACCACCTCATTACTATGTTCCACCCTACATATCACCACCTCATTACTATGTTCCACCCTACATATCACCACCTCATTACTATGTTCCACCTCCACCCTACATATCACCATATCATTACTATGTTCCACCCTACATATCACCACCTCATTACTATGTTCCACCCTACATATCACCACCTCATTACTATGTTCCACCCTACATATCACCACCTCATTACTATGTTCCATCCTACATATCACCACCTCATTACTATGTTCCACCTCCACCCTACATATCACCACCTCATTACTATGTTCCACCCTACATATCACCACATCATTACTATGTTCCACCCTACATATCACCACCTCATTACTATGTTCCACCTCCACCCTACATATCACCATATCATTACTATGTTCCACCCTACATATCACCACCTCATTACTATGTTCCACCCTACATATCACCACCTCATTACTATGTTCCACCCTACATATCACCACCTCATTACTATGTTCCATCCTACATATCACCACCTCATTACTATGTTCCACCTCCACCCTACATATCACCACCTCATTACTATGTTCCACCCTACATATCACCACCTCATTACTATGTTCCACCCTACATATCACCACCTCATTACTATGTTCCACCCTACATATCACCACCTCATTACTATGTTCCACCCTACATATCACCACCTCATTACTATGTTCCACCCTACATATCACCACCTCATTACTATGTTCCACCCCCACCCTACATATCACCACCTCATTACTATGTTCCACCCTACATATCACCATCTCATTACTATGTTCCACCCTACATATCACCATATCATTACTATGTTCCACCCTACATATCACCACATCATTACTATGTTCCACCCTACATATCACCACCTCATTACTATGTTCCACCCTACATATCACCACCTCATTACTATGTTCCACCCTACATATCACCACCTCATTACTATGTTCCACCCTACATATCACCACCTCATTACTATGTTCCACCCTACATATCACCACCTCATTACTATGTTCCACCCTACATATCACCACCTCATTACTATGTTCCACCCTACATATCACCACATCATTACTATGTTCCACCCTACATATCACCACCTCATTACTATGTTCCACCCTACATATCACCACCTCATTACTATGTTCCACCCCCATCCTACATATCACCACCTCATTACTATGTTCCACCCTACATATCACCATATCATTACTATGTTCCACCCTACATATCACCACCTCATTACTATATTCCACCCTACATATCACCACCTCATTACTATGTTCCACCCCCATCCTACATATCACCACCTCATTACTATGTTCCACCCTACATATCACCATATCATTACTATGTTCCACCCTACATATCACCACCTCATTACTATGTTCCACCCTACATATCACCACCTCATTACTATGTTCCACCCCCATCCTACATATCACCACCTCATTACTATGTTCCACCCTACATATCACCATATCATTACTATGTTCCACCCTACATATCACCACCTCATTACTATGTTCCACCCCCATCCTACATATCACCACCTCATTACTATGTTCCACCCTACATATCACCACCTCATTACTATGTTCCACCCCCATCCTACATATCACCACCTCATTACTATGTTCCACCCTACATATCACCATATCATTACTATGTTCCACCCTACATATCACCACCTCATTACTATGTTCCACCCCCATCCTACATATCACCACCTCATTACTATATTCCACCCTACATATCACCACCTCATTACTATATTCCACCCTACATATCACCACCTCATTACTATGTTCCACCCTACATATCACCACCTCATTACTATGTTCCACCCTACATATCACCACCTCATTACTATGTTCCACCCCCATCCTACATATCACCACCTCATTACTATGTTCCACCCTACATATCACCATATCATTACTATGTTCCACCCTACATATCACCACCTCATTACTATATTCCACCCTACATATCACCACCTCATTACTATGTTCCACCCTACATATCACCACCTCATTACTATGTTCCACCCTACATATCACCACATAATTACTATGTTCCACCCTACATATCACCATATCATTACTATGTTCCACCCTACATATCACCATATCATTACTATGTTCCACCCTACAGTATATCAGGATATGTGTTCAGCCTATAGGCTACTACCTGCTACAGTACAGATTGGGTCTGTTTGATCTCCCACCAAACGTGTCCGTTTTCTAGAATGTTGTCTATTTTAACAGGTTCAATCAAAAGGATTAGTGTGTTGGATGTAAGGGATTCATATTTCAGTTCGACCTGTGAATTACAAATCACCAGTACAAAATACAGAGAGAGTACAAATGCCCCAGATGAATTAAGTGATGACAAGTGGTATCCCTTTAATCTCAGGTAATGGGTTGTTTTTCTGTTTCTCTCCTTCTGCGTAAAACACAAATCTCTAGCGGCATGACCTGTCGACCCGCTGTGAGACAGACAGATAATGGGAATGAACTGTCATCAGGGCTCACAGAAGACCTGGTTCACAAAGGTCAAGCCAGTGGGGGGAAGGGGGGGGGGGGGGGGGGGTAGATAACCACTGAGAATACCGTGTGTGTGTGTTGTCAGAGAACACCAGTCTGGATCAAACTGTGCCCAAGTGATTGAGAGAGACTGTGTTCACTCACATACTGTAATACAACGCACATCCAGGAAGTAGGCTGGAGGACACAGGATAAAGACGTTTTCAGATCTCTTTGATGATGTCGCGTTTGACCTTCAATGTGAATTTGCGTGACCTCAGCTCAGCCTATTAAAACAAAGGGGGAGGGGCCGCCGTTGCCCACTGATCAGCCAAATGTTCATTATAGATTGTCATGACAACAGAAACATCTGAACAGGCCCACGGGCCGCCGGCAGTGTCACTTATTTATTTTTGTCACCATTTTTGTTGTTGTGTGCACCAATTTTGACCAGCCTACCCAACTAAAAGATGATTCCGGCCCATCTGGCATTTGCCAGAATTGCCAGATGGCCAATCTGGATTTTCCCATACGGTTTTAGGAGTATAACTGTGTGTTGATCCACCTCAGGGAACACTGGTTCTTCCTCTAAACGTTTTGAGCTTTATGCCTCGACGGTTTGTGGTAGATGGTGGCAGATTGTGGGAAATTACGTCATTCTGGAAACAATGGCTGACGCTTAAATAACTATGTCATAGAATTCTGAGGCACCCAGCAAGCTGTTCTGCAGTACGCCACAAGGAAGAATAACTGTAGTACAGTAGCCAATCAGAAATAAAGCTGAAAAAAGGTTGGATAATAACTTTGAGGCTCGTCTTAGATTTCCTCCACTATTCTGTACAATCAGTCTTACTCTATATCCAGCGGCGATGTTGTCAGTAACGTTTGACAAAGTCAGACAATCTTTCATAATTCAACGAGGGAGTGATCCAAGATCCTAGTGTTCACATTCACATGCGGCTGAGGGTGTCCTCAAATGTACAGTGTAATCTAGACTTCAGTTCAACACTGCCTGAGAGAAGCTAGGTTAGATCAGTCTCCCTCTCCCAGCCCCTCAGGGTGAGAGCCTCGGGAATCTAACCTGAGAGAAGCTAGGTTAGCTCTGTCTCCCAGCCCTTCAGGGTGAGAGCCCCGGGTATCTAACCTGAGAGAAGCTAGGTTAGCTCCCTCTCCCAGCCCCTCAGGGTGAGAGCCTCGGGTATCTAACCTGAGAGAAGCTAGGTTAGCTCCGTCTCCCTCTCCCAGCCCCTCAGGGTGAGAGCCCCGGGTATCTAACCTGAGAGAAGCTAGGTTAGCTCCGTCTCCCAGCCCCTCAGGGTGAGAGCCCCGGGTATCTAACCTGAGAGAAGCTAGGTTAGCTCCGTCTCCGTCTCCCAGCCCCTCAGGGTGAGAGCCCCAGGTATCTAACCTGAGAGAAGCTAGGTTAGCTCCCTCTCCCAGCCCCTCAGGGTGAGAGCCTCGGGTATCTAACCTGAGAGAAGCTAGGTTAGCTCCGTCTCCCAGCCCCTCAGGGTGAGAGCCTCGGGTATCTAACCTGAGAGAAGCTAGGTTAGCTCCCTCTCCCAGCCCCTCAGGGTGAGAACCTCGGGTATCTAACCTGAGAGAAGCTAGGTTAGCTCCCTCTCCCAGCCCCTCAGGGTGAGAGCCTCGGGTATCTAACCTGAGAGAAGCTAGGTTAGCTTCGTCTCCCTCTCCCTCAATAACCCGATGGTCACTCTGATAGAGCTCTAGAGTTTCTCTTTGGAGAAGGGAGAAACTTCAAGCAGGACAACCATCTCTGCAGCGTTCCAACAATCAAATAAAGGACTCTCAGACCATGAGAAACAAAATTCTATGGTCTGATGAAAAATAGTTATCCAGGGCTAACCTGAGTGTTATCCAGGGCTAACCTGAGTGTTATCCAGGGCTAACCTGAGTGTTATCCAGGGCTAACCTGAGTGTTTTCCAGGGCTAACCTGAGTGTTTTCCAGGGCTAACCTGAGTGTTATCCAAAGCTAACCTGAATGTTATCCAGGGCTAACCTGAACGTTATCCAGGGCTAACCTGAATGTTATCCAGGGCTAACCTGAATGTTATCCAGGGCTAACCTGAATGTTATCCAGGGCTAACCTGAACGTTATCCAGGGCTAACCTGAATGTTATCCAGGGCTAACCTGAACCTCGGTGGTGGAGACTCCTGTAACACCCCCATCCCCCCCGTCTCTATCTTTACCCTCGGTGGTGGAGACTCCTGTAACATCCCCCCCCCCCCTTCTCTATCTTTACCCTCGGTGGTGGAGACTCCTGTAACACCCCCCATGTCTCTATCTTTACCCTCGGTGGTGGAGACTCCTGTAACACCCCCATCCCCCCCGTCTCTATCTTTACCCTCGGTGGTGGAGACTCCTGTAACACCCCCATCCCCCCCGTCTCTATCTTTACCCTCGGTGGTGGAGACTCCTGTAACACCCCCATCCCCCCCGTCTCTATCTTTACCCTCGGTGGTGGAGACTCCTGTAACACCCCCATCCCCCCCGTCTCTATCTTTACCCTCGGTGGTGGAGACTCCTGTAACACCCCCATCCCCCCCGTCTCTATCTTTACCCTCGGTGGTGGAGACTCCTGTAACACCCCCATCCCCCCCTGTCTCTATCTTTACCCTCGGTGGTGGAGACTCCTGAAACCCCCCCCCCCCCCCTCTATCTTTACCCTCGGTGGTGGAGACTCCTGAAACACCCCCTCTATCACTCATCCTGCAGCAGCCCGTGAACACATTACTAAAGCCCAGTCTGAGCTGAGCTGGGTCTCCCTCTCTCCTCTTCCCTACTCCACACCTCACTCAATTTTCTGCAGCTGTGAACATGCCAATATAGATGATAGGCTCAGCGCCAGCCGGGGGTAAATGGTAAAGTATGTTTCCATCCGTTGCACCTGTCCGCTGAGAAATATCACTGCTTTATATTGGATGTGTACCTGGATGGATGCCCACAGCAGTCCCCTGGACTGGCCAGGTCAACTAGACGGTGCAGTTTACACTTAGTCAGCATGTCCAAATCAAATCACACTTTATTCTTTTGAGATGTTCACTGCACTGGTGAGAGGAGCGATCCCAAGGATTCATGTCATTGTAGCCAGGTATAAACGGTATAATGACATGCTTACTTGTGAGCTCTCCTCTCAACAGTGCAGGGGGAAATATCTACATCATAATAATAATAACAATAAGGCAAAAAAAAATAAAAAGAGCTGTTCATGTTTAGTTTTTATGATGTCATCATGACCCCGGGGTTAATGTTGTGATGTCATCATGACCCCGATGTTAATGGTCAGCTGTTGTGATGTCATCATGACCCTGATGTTAATGTTGTGATGTCATCATGACCCCGATGTTAATGTTGTGATGTCATCATGACCCCGATGTTAATGTTGTGATGTCATCATGACCTCGATGTTAATGTTGTGATGTCATCATGACCCCGATGTTAATGTTGTGATGTCATCATGACCCCGATGTTAATGTTGTGATGTCATCATGACCCCGATGTTAATGTTGTGATGTCATCATGACCCCGATGTTAATGTTGTGATGTCATCATGACCCCGATGTTAATGTTGTGATGTCATCATGACCCCGATGTTAATGTTGTGATGTCATCATGACCCTGATGTTAATGTTGTGATGTCATCATGACCCCGATGTTAATGTTGTGATGTCATCATGACCCCCGATGTTAATGTTGTGATGTCATCATGACCCTGCTGTTAACCTTTACGGGATTGGAGTCCCTAAACTGTGTTGTTGCTCAATATGCAATAATGTGACTAGAAAACACTGCAGACTACAGAGAGAAACAGTCTCTCTGCAGTAGGTCTATAATAATGACTGAATACAACACTGCAGACTACAGAGAGAGAGAGACAGTCTCTCTGCAGTAGGTCTATAATAATGACTGAATACAACACTGCAGACTACAGAGAGAGAGAGACAGTCTCTCTGCAGTAGGTCTATAATAATGACTGAATACCACACTGCAGACTACAGAGAGAGACAGTCTCTCTGCAGTAGGTCTATAATAATGACTGAATACAACACTGCAGACTACAGAGAGAAACAGTCTCTCTGCAGTAGGTCTATAATAATGACTGAATACAACAATGTAGACTACAGAGAGAGAGAGAAACAGTCTCTCTGCAGTAGGTCTATAATAATGACTAGAAAACACTGCAGACTACAGAGAGAAACAGTCTCTCTGCAGTAGGTCTATAATAATGACTGAATACAACAATGTAGACTACAGAGAGAGAGAGAGAAACAGTCTCTCTGCAGTAGGTCTATAATAATGACTAGAAAACACTGCAGACTACAGAGAGAAACAGTCTCTCTGCAGTAGGTCTATAATAATGACTGACTACAACACTGCAGACTACAGAGAGAGACAGTCTCTCTGCAGTAGGTCTATAATAATGACTAAATACAACACTGCAGACTACAGAGAGAGACAATCTCTCTGCAGTAGGTCTATAATAATGACTGACTACAACACTGCAGACTACAGAGAGAGACAGTCTCTCTGCAGTAGGTCTATAATAATGACTGAATAAAACACTGCAGACTACAGAGAGAAACAGTCTCTCTGCAGTAGGTCTATAATAATGACTAAATACAACACTGCAGACTACAGAGATAGACAGTCTCTCTGCAGTAGGTCTATAATAATGACTGACTACAACACTGCAGACTACAGAGAGAGACAGTCTCTCTGCAGTAGGTCTATAATAATGACTGAATAAAACACTGCAGACTACAGAGAGAGAGAGAGTCTCTCTGCAGTAGGTCTATAATAATGACTGAATAAAACACTGCAGACTACAGAGAGAGAGACAGTCTCTCTGCAGTAGGTCTATAATAATGACTGAATACAACACTGCAGACTACAGAGAGAGAGACAGTCTCTCTGCAGTAGGTCTATAATAATGACTGAAAAAAACACTGCAGACTACAGAGAGAGAGACAGTCTCTCTGCAGTAGGTCTATAATAATGACTGAATACAACACTGCAGACTACAGAGAGAGAAACAGTCTCTCTGCAGTAGGTCTATAATAATGACTGAATAAAACACTGCAGACTACAGAGAGAGAGACAGTCTCTCTGCAGTAGGTCTATAATAATGACTGAATACAACACTGCAGACTACAGAGATAGAGAGACAGTCTCTCTGCAGTAGGTCTATAATAATGACTGAATACAACACTGCAGACTACAGAGAGAGACAGTCTCTCTGCAGTAGGTCTATAATAATGACTGAATAAAACACTGCAGACTACAGAGATAGAGAGACAGTCTCTCTGCAGTAGGTCTATAATAATGACTGAATAAAACACTGCAGACTACAGAGAGAAACAGTCTCTCTGCAGTAGGTCTATAATAATGACTGACTACAACACTGCATACTACAGAGAGAAACAGTCTCTCTGCAGTAGGTCTATAATAATGACTGAATACACCACTGCAGACTACAGAGAGAAACAGTCTCTCTGCAGTATGTCTATAATAATTACTGAATACAACACTGCAGACTACAGAGAGACAGTCTCTCTGCAGTAGGTCTATAATAATGACTGAATACAACACTGCAGACTACAGAGAGAGACAGTCTCTCTGCAGTAGGTCTATAATAATGACTGAATACAACACAGCAGACTACAGAGAGAGACAGTCTCTCTGCAGTAGGTCTATAATAATGACTGAATACAACACAGCAGACTACAGAGAGAGAGTCTCTCTGCAGTAGGTCTATAATAATAACTGAATACAACACTGCAAACTACAGATAGAGACAGTCTCTCTGCAGTAGGTCTATAATAATAACTGAATACAACACTGCAGACTACAGAGAGAGAGAGACAGTCTCTCTGCTGTAGGTCTATAATAATGACTGACTACAACACTGCAGACTACAGAGAGAGACAGTCTCTCTGCAGTAGGTCTATAATAATGACTGAATAAAACACTGCAGACTACAGAGAGAGACAGTCTCTCTGCAGTAGGTCTATAATAATGACTGAATACAACACTGCAGACTACAGAGAGAGGCAGTCTCTCTGCAGTAGGTCTATAATAATGACTAAATACAACACTGCAGACTACAGAGATAGACAGTCTCTCTGCAGTAGGTCTATAATAATGACTGACTACAACACTGCAGACTACAGAGAGAGACAGTCTCTCTGCAGTAGGTCTATAATAATGACTGAATAAAACACTGCAGACTACAGAGAGAGAGAGAGTCTCTCTGCAGTAGGTCTCTAATAATGACTGAATAAAACACTGCAGACTACAGAGAGAGAGACAGTCTCTCTGCAGTAGGTCTATAATAATGACTGAATACAACACTGCAGACTACAGAGAGAGAGACAGTCTCTCTGCAGTAGGTCTATAATAATGACTGAATAAAACACTGCAGACTACAGAGAGAGAGAGACAGTCTCTCTGCAGTAGGTCTATAATAATGACTGAATACAACACTGCAGACTACAGAGAGAGAAACAGTCTCTCTGCAGTAGGTCTATAATAATGACTGAATAAAACACTGCAGACTACAGAGAGAGAGACAGTCTCTCTGCAGTAGGTCTATAATAATGACTGAATACAACACTGCAGACTACAGAGATAGAGAGACAGTCTCTCTGCAGTAGGTCTATAATAATGACTGAATACAACACTGCAGACTACAGAGAGAGACAGTCTCTCTGCAGTAGGTCTATAATAATGACTGAATAAAACACTGCAGACTACAGAGATAGAGAGACAGTCTCTCTGCAGTAGGTCTATAATAATGACTGAATAAAACACTGCAGACTACAGAGAGAAACAGTCTCTCTGCAGTAGGTCTATAATAATGACTGACTACAACACTGCATACTACAGAGAGAAACAGTCTCTCTGCAGTAGGTCTATAATAATGACTGAATACACCACTGCAGACTACAGAGAGAGAGACAGTCTCTCTGCAGTAGGTCTATAATAATAACTGAATATAACACTGCAGACTACAGAGAGAAACAGTCTCTCTGCAGTAGGTCTATAATAATGACTGAATACAACACTGCAGACTACAGAGAGAAACAGTCTCTCTGCAGTAGGTCTATAATAATGACTGAATACAACACTGCAGACTACAGAGAGACAGTCTCTCTGCAGTAGGTCTATAATAATGACTGAATACAACACTGCAGACTACAGAGAGAGACAGTCTCTCTGCAGTAGGTCTATAATAATGACTGAATACAACACAGCAGACTACAGAGAGAGACAGTCTCTCTGCAGTAGGTCTATAATAATGACTGAATACAACACAGCAGACTACAGAGAGAGAGTCTCTCTGCAGTAGGTCTATAATAATAACTGAATACAACACTGCAAACTACAGATAGAGACAGTCTCTCTGCAGTAGGTCTATAATAATAACTGAATACAACACTGCAGACTACAGAGAGAGACAGTCTCTCTGCAGTAGGTCTATAATAATGACTGAATACAACACAGCAGACTACAGAGAGAGACAGTCTCTCTGCAGTAGGTCTATAATAATGACTGAATACAACACTGCAGACTACAGAGAGAGCCAGTCTCTCTGCAGTAGGTCTATAATAATGACTTAATACAACACAGCAGACTACAGAGAGAAACAGTCTCTCTGCAGTAGGTCTATAATAATGACTGAATACAACACAGCAGACTACAGAGAGAGAGACAGTCTCTCTGCAGTAGGTCTATAATAATGACTGACTACAACACTGCAGACTACAGAGAGAGACAGTCTCTCTGCAGTAGGTCTATAATAATGACTGAATAAAACACTGCAGACTACAGAGAGAGACAGTCTCTCTGCAGTAGGTCTATAATAATGACTGAATACAACACTGCAGACTACAGAGAGAGACAGTCTCTCTGCAGTAGGTCTATAATAATGACTGAATAAAACACTGCAGACTACAGAGATAGAGAGACAGTCTCTCTGCAGTAGGTCTATAATAATGACTGAATAAAACACTGCAGACTACAGAGAGAGACAGTCTCTCTGCAGTAGGTCTATAATAATGACTGAATAAAACACTGCAGACTACAGAGAGAGACAGTCTCTCTGCAGTAGGTCTATAATAATGACTGACTACACCACTGCAGACTACATAGAGAAACAGTCTCTCTGCAGTAGGTCTATAATAATGACTGAATACACCACTGCAGACTACAGAGAGAGAGGCAGTCTCTCTGCAGTAGGTCTATAATAATGAATTAATAAAACACTGCAGACTACAGAGAGAAACAGTCTCTCTGCAGTAGGTCTATAATAATGACTGACTACAACACAGCAGACTACAGAGAGAGACAGTCTCTCTGCAGTAGGTCTATAATAATGACTGAATACAACACTGCAGACTACAGAGAGAAACAGTCTCTCTGCAGTAGGTCTATAATAATGACTGAATACACCACTGCAGACTACATAGAGAGAGAGAGACAGTCTCTCTGCAGTAGGTCTATAAGTGGAATAATTAGTAAATAATGGAGCCATATGGAGTCCAGTCATTTATCATTCATTCGTACAGAAAGACATACCGTTCCACTGCTTGCTTGATAAACCATTAAAGAAATGTAATAAAACACTGTAAACATTGTTTATCCAGCAAAGACCCCTCCATCACAATAACCGTCTCCTTATGCAGTAAATGATCCTATCATTTCCAGGAGAAGACCTACTTATATTGTCTTGGAATGACTAACGAGAATACAATAGCGCACACACACGCACACGCACACGCACACACAGTTAAGGGATATATGTATCTAGCTTCAATGCCCTCTCCAGCTTGCATTATTAAACATGCTGAGGGGAAGCAGCTCTGATCCTCTGCTGCATTCCTACACCTGTTAAGGGGAAGCACCTCTGATGGCTTCCTACACCTGTCAAGGGGAAGCAGCTCTGCTGGCTTCCTACAGCTGGTCAAGGGGAAGCAGCGCTGCTGGCTTCCTACATCTGTTAAGGGGAAGAAGCTCTGCTGGCTTCCTACATCTGTCAAGGGGAAGCAGCTCTGCTAGCTTCCTTCATCTGTCAAGGGGAAGCAACATCTGCTGCTCTGCTGGCTTCCTACACCTGTCAAGGGGAAGCAGCTCTGCTGGCTTCCTACATCTGTCAAGGGGAAGCAGCTCTGCTGGCTTCCTACATCTGTCAAGGGGAAGCAGCTCTGATGCTCTGCTGGCTTCCTACACCTGTCAAGGGGAAGCAGCTCTGACGGCTTCCTACACCTGTCAAGGGGAAGCAGCTCTGACGGCTTCCTACACCTGTCAAGGGGAAACAGCTCTGATGCTCTGCTGGCTTCCTACATCTGTGCTGGCCTTGCTAGCTCCATTATGATATATAGTGCCCTCTGTAATTATCGGGAAAGGGATTTAAAAAAATTATATATTATATAAAGTTAGACGCACAAATATCATAACCTCCAAAAATGCTAACATCCCCTGTTATTGTAATGGTGAGAGGTTAGCATGTCTTGGGGTTATGATATAAAATGCTAACCTCCCCTGTTATTGTAATGGTGAGAGGTTAGCATGTCTTGAGGCTATGATATAAAATGCTAACCTCCCCTGTTATTGTAATGGTGAGAGGTTAGCATGTCTTGAGGCTATGATATAAAATGCTAACCTCCCCTGTTATTGTAATGGTGAGAGGTTAGCATGTCTTGAGGCTATGATATAAAATGCTAACCTCCCCTGTTATTGTAATGGTGAGAGGTTAGCATGTCTTGAGGCTATGATATAAAATGCTAACCTCCCCTGTTATTGTAATGGTGAGAGGTTAGCATGTCTTGAGGCTATGATATAAAATGCTAACCTCCCCTGTTATTGTAATGGTGAGAGGTTAGCATGTCTTGAGGCTATGATATAAAATGCTAACCTCCCCTGTTATTGTAATGGTGAGAGGTTAGCATGTCTTGAGGCTATGATATAAAATGCTAACCTCCCCTGTTATTGTAATGGTGAGAGGTTAGCATGTCTTGAGGCTATGATATAAAATGCTAACCTCCCCTGTTATTGTAATGGTGAGAGGTTAGCATGTCTTGAGGCTATGATATAAAATGCTAACCTCCCCTGTTATTGTAATGGTGAGAGGTTAGCATGTCTTGAGGCTATGATATAAAATGCTAACCTCCCCTGTTATTGTAATGGTGAGAGGTTAGCATGTCTTGAGGCTATGATATAAAATGCTAACCTCCCCTGTTATTGTAATGGTGAGAGGTTAGCATGTCTTGAGGCTATGATATTTGTGCATTCAATCAGGATTATCTGTAATCATGGTAGCATCCACACAGATGTGTTCAAAAACATGTTCTATTCTTAGTTACAATATGAAGGAAAAAGGAAACCGCCCACTGCTCTTGATAGTATCACCGATATTTAATAAGCTTACGTATCGGCCTCACGGCCTTCGTCAGAGCTTTACGTATCGGCCTCACGGCCTTCGTCAGAGCTTTACGTATCGGCCTCACGGCCTTCGTCAGAGCTTTACGTATCGGCCTCACGGCCTTCGTCAGAGCTTTACGTATCGGCCTCACGGCCTTCGTCAGAGCTTTACGTATCGGCCTCACGGCCTTCGTCAGAGCTTTACGTATCGGCCTCACGGCCTTCGTCAGAGCTTTACGTATCGGCCTCGCGGCCTTCGTCAGAGCTTTTTGTGTGCGAGTGCCCTTTGAATTTTATATTCTTATTTACAATAAAACTGACTACAAAATGACACAATACATTATAACCATGAATTTCTAATAGGCACAACATAATCTAAAACACACCCAAAACAAACAGCAAATGCATCCAACATGTTTGTACAGTATTTATATTATATTTGTACAGTCAAAAGCTTGATATAGTCATTGTGTAACATTATAACTTTACGGCATCCCCTCGCCCCGACCTCGGGCGCGAACCAGGGACCCTCTGCACACATCAACAACAGTCACCCACGAAGCGTCGTTACCCATCGCTCCACAAAAGCCGCGTCCCTTGCAGAGCAAGGGGAAACCCTACTTCAAGTCTCAGAGCAAGTGACGTAACCGATTGAAACGCTATTAGCGCGTACCCGCTAACTAGCTAGCCATTTCACATCCGTTACACTTGCATGCTATAAATATGGGACCAAATACTTCACGTTTTACTCCTTTAATACAGAAGTGAATTTTTTCCCAATACTTTAGGTCCACTAAAATGGGGAGACTACGCACAGAAAGTGCTGTAATATAAAACGGTTCACCTGGTATGGATGTAAACACCATCAAATTAAAGCTGACAGTCTGCACTCATAATCATGGTTCGATTTAAAAATCCAAACTGTTGGGAGTATAAGAGCCATAAGAAGAGAAAACGCTGTCTCAATAATTACAGAGGACACTGTAACTAAGATAATCAAACAGCAGAGAGACCACTGTTTTTACAACATCCGGAGCAACAAAATACGACTACAAAAGTTAACGACTGGTAGATTTAATAGGCCTCTCTAAACATAACAACAGGAAAGTAGGGTTTGTCAACTTCAGAGGCCGTTTTCTCCATCAGCATGTCTTAGACGTTCAGGAAACCCCACAGAAGGCAGTCTAATCATCATATATTTCGACTTCCTATAGTCATTGTAGATCACACTATATGGATAGCTCCCTGTCAACACACTACCTGTTGATAAGCAACTGCTTGATAAGGTTATGGTTAGGGTAAGGGTTAAGGTTAGGGTTAGAATAAGGGTTAGGGTTATGGTTAGGGTTAGAATAAGGGTTAGGGTTAAGTTTGGGGTTAGGATAAGGGTAAGGGTTAAGTTTGGGGTTAGGATAAGGGTAAGGGTTAAGTTTAGGGTTAGGATAAGGGTAAGGGTTAAGTTTAGGGTTAGAATAAGGGTTAGGGTTAAGTTTAGGGTTAGGATAAGGGTAATGATTAAGTTTGGGGTTAGGATAAGGGTAATGATTAAGTTTGGGGTTAGGATAAGGGTTAAGTTTGCGGTTAGGATAAGGGTAAGGGTTAAGTTTGGGGTTAGGATAAGGGTAAGGGTTAAGTTTAGGGTTAGGATAAGGGTAAGGGTTAAGTTTGGGGTTAGGATAAGGGTTAAGTTTGCGGTTAGGATAAGGGTAAGGGTTAAGTTTGGGGTTAGGATAAGGGTAAGGGTTAAGTTTAGGGTTAGGATAAGGGTAAGGGTTAAGTTTGGGGTTAGGATAAGGGTAAGGGTTAAGTTTGGGGTTAGGATAAGGGTAAGGGTTAAGTTTAGGGTTAGGATAAGGGTTAGGGTTAAGTTTAGGGTTAGGATAAGGGTAGGGATTAAGTTTGGGGTTAGGATAAGGGTAAGGGTTAAGTTTGGGGTTAGGATAAGGGTAAGGATTAAGTTTGGGGTTAGGATAAGGGTAAGGGTTAAGTTTGGGGTTAGGATAAGGGTAAGGGTTAAGTTTGGGGTTAGGATAAGGGTAAGGGTTACGTTTGGGGTTAGGATAAGGGTAAGGGTTAAGTTTGGGGTTAGGATAAGGGTTAGAATAAGGGTTAGGGTAAGGGTTAGGATAAGGGTTAGGGTTAAGTTTAGGGTTAGAATAAGGGTTAGGATAAGGGTTAGGATAAGGGTTAGGGTTAAGTTTAGGGTTAGAATAAGGGTTAGGGTTAAGTTTAGGGTTAGGATAAAATATTAAGGTTAGGTCTAGGGTTAAAAGATAGTTAGGGTTAGGTCTACGGTTAATAGATAGTTAGGGTTAGGTCTAGGGTTAATAGATAGTTAGGGTTAGGTTAGGGTTAATAGATAGTTAGGGTTAGGGTTAATAGATAGTTAGGGTTAGGTTAGGGTTAGGTCTAGGGTTAATAGATAGTTAGCTGTAATGTTACTAAGTCAGGTGAGCATGGACAAATGGACTATCCAAATAAAGAGTTAACTCATTTTATAGCGTTCCGTTTGGGGAAAAACAAAGAAATTAAATTAAATATAAAGTTGGCTTCTGCAAGCAGTAAAAAACCAAACTATCCACTATGCATTTTTATCTTCAACTTTTGAACAAAGTACAGACAATACCTCCACTTCCTATGAATGTGTGTTGATGAGGTACATTGATATACTAATAGACATCACTATGATAAATATGATCCATCAAATTGTCAGAGTTTTCACCTCATTACTACAGATTGATGGGGATACTAGGACACATTTCCCTGAGATACGGGCTACTGCAGAGAACACAGACAGAGGATGTCACCTTGTATACTCTTTCTACATACTGTCTACGCTTCAACAGCCCCCAACTTCAGCACAAAGTTGTTTTTGGGGTGATCCACACACACACACACACACACACACACACACACACACACACACACACACACACACACACACACACACACACACACACACACACACACACACACACACACACACACACACACACACACACACACACACACACACACACACACACACACACACTAGCATGAATGCTAATGACATGGAGGTATCAGTGCATCGTATTTCTTGCTAATTGGGTTCAGAGAGCGTTAACCTGATAATAATCTGGATTATGCTAGCTGCTAGCACGGATAGGTGCCTGCCGTATTGCTCTGAGGCTCACAGATAAGCCAAGGTCACAATCCTTCATTACCAATTTAGAGTCATGTTTATTTTCCACAGCTTCTGATATGGATGGGTAATTGATTTAGTTCTCATCAACTTGTTTGTTGCCCAAATCCTTTTCCACGTCTCGGCAACTCCCTTCTCTTTTTGGATACCACATGATTAAATACTACTACGACTGTTTACCAAGTCTAATAAATCATTACATGATTAAATACTACTACGACTGTTTACCAAGTCTAATAAATCATTATATCAATAAATACTACTATCACTGTTTCCCTAGTCCAGTAAATCATTACATCATTAAATACTACCACCACTGTTACCTAGTCCAGTAAATCATTACATCATTAAATACTACCACCACTGTTTACCTAGTCCAGTAAATCATTACATCATTAAATACTACCACCACTGTTTACCTAGTCCAGTAAATCATTACATCATTAAATACTACCACCACTGTTACCTAGTCCAGTAAATCATTACATCATTAAATACTACCACCACTGTTACCTAGTCCAGTAAATCATTACATCATTAAATACTACCACCACTGTTTACCTAGTCCAGTAAATCATTACATCATTAAATACTACTATCACTGTTTACCTAGTCCAGTAAATCATTACATCATTAAATACTACCACCACTGTTACCTAGTCCAGTAAATCATTACATCATTAAATACTACCACCACTGTTTACCTAGTCCAGTAAATCATTACATCATTAAATACTACTATCACTGTTTACCTAGTCCAGTAAATCATTACATCATTAAATACTACTACCACTGTTACCTAGTCCAGTAAATCATTACATCATTAAATACTACTACCACTGTTACCTAGTCCAGTAAATCATTACATCATTAAATACTACTATCACTGTTACCTAGTCCAGTAAATCATTACATCATTAAATACTACTATCACTGTTACCTAGTCCAGTAAATCATTACATCATTAAATACTACCACCACTGTTACCTAGTCCAGTAAATCATTAAAGACTACTACCACTGTTTACCTAGTCCAGTAAATCATTACATCATTAAAAACTACTACCACAGCACATTTTAAAGTTTGAATGGTGTTTCTAGATTAAAATGGTGTAAGAGGAGTAGCGTTGCAAAGAAAAAGTCTGAAATAAATTGTACATTATTTAAAGTGTGACTTTTGCTTGCGCAAGTCCAACTAATGAATCCCATATCACCACAGAAGACTGAGAAGATTGATAATGGCTTCTGAGGTTGACAAACTGTTAATCTTAACCGTTATTAATCGGCTGATCAAAGTGAGGGAGGGTTTCTGCAATATGTTCTGATTACCATGAGAAGCCCTTGTCACTTATCACAATAGGGGAGAGAGAGAGAAACATGCAAATGAGCGATGCCACATGCAGCGCTAGGCAACAAAGTGATTCCTGTGATCATCTAGCCCTCTGAGGTCTTCTACGCTTGGTGTCTCCCAAGGTCATCAACCTTATCAGTCATCAACAGGCCTCATGCACCAGATGTCTACAGCATGTAACACAGCTACCTGGAATCGCAGCATGGCCCTGCGGTGGCGTCTGTAATAGTATATCACTACACCCAGGTCTCTGTCCAGCTACCTCCCCTCCTTAGGTCTCTCCTGTCTCTACACAAAGCTCCCTGCTAATCATGTTACCATGGAATTAACACTCAACCTTCAGCATGTAAACACACAGTGCCTTCGGGGGAAATATTCAGACCCATTGACTTTTCCACATTTTGATATGCTAGCCTTATTCTAAAATAATCCTCAGCAATCTCCACACAATACCCCATAATGACAAGCAAAAAACTGGTTTAGAATTATTTGCTTATTTATTAAAAATAAAAAACCAGAAATAACTTATTTATTCAGACCCTTTGCTATGAGACTCTAAATTGAGCTCAGGTGCATCCTGTTTCCATTGATCATCCTTGAGATGTTTCTACAACTTGATTGGAGTCCACCTGTGGTACATTTAACTAATTGGACATGATTTGGAAAGGTACACACCTGTCTATATAAGGTCCCACAGTTGACAGTACATATCAAAGCAAAAACCAAGCCATGAGGTCGAAGGAATTGACAGTAGAGCTCAGAGACAGGATTCTGTCGAGGCACAGATCTGGGGAAGAGTACCAAAACATGTCTGCAGCATTGAAGGTCCACGAGAAAGCAGTGGCCTCCATCATTCTTTAATTGAAGATGTTTGGAACCACCAAGACTCTTCCTAGAGCTGGCCGCCCGGCTAAACTGAGCAATCAGGGGAGAAGGGCCTTGGTCAGGGAGGTGACCAAGAACCCGATGGTCACTCTAACAGAGCTCCAGAGTTCCTCTGTGGAGATGGGAGAACCTTCCAGAAGGACAACCATCTCTGCAGCACTCCACCAATCAGGCCTTATGGCCAGACAGAAGCCACTCCTCAGTAAAATTAACATGGCGGCCCGCTTGGAGTTTGCCAAAGACCCTCAGACAATGAGAAACAAGATTCTCTGGTCTGATGAAAGCAAGATTGAACTCTTTGGCCTGAATGCCAAACGTCACGTGTGGAGGAAACCTGGAACCATCCCTACAGTGGCAGGGACTGGGAGACTAGTCAGGATCGAAGCAAAGATGAACGGAGCAAAGTACAGAGATCTTCAATGAAAATATCCTGTATATACATGCAGACTTTACACCCTGTATTTCCAGTACCAGTCAAAAAACACCTACTCATGCGTGGGTTATTATTTTTTTGACCATTTTCTACATTGTAGAATAAGGAGTGGTTTTGGGACAAGTCTTTGAATGTCCTTGAGTGGCTCAGCCAGAGCCTGGACCTCAACTGGATCGAACATCTCTGGAGAGACCTGAAAATAACTGTGCAGCAACACTCCCCATCCAACCTGACAGAGCTTGAGAGGATCTGCAGAGAAGACTGGGAGAAACTCCCCAAATACAGGTGTGCCAAGCTTGTAGCGTCATACCCAAGAAGACTCGAGGCTGTAATCACTGCCAAAGGTGCTTCAACAAAGTACTGAGTAAAGGGTCTGAATACTTATTTAAATGTGATATTTCCGTTAAAAATATTTTAAAAAACATCAGAAACTGCAAACATTTCTAAGTCTGTAACGTAACAAAAACGTGGAAAAGGTCAAGAGGTCTGAAAACTTTCCAAAGGCCCTGTATGTACAGTGGCAATACAAAGTATGTGAAGCCTTTGGAAATACCTGAATTTCTGCATAAATTGGTCATCTAATCACAACAATACACAAACACAGTGTGCTTAAACTAATAACACACTAATTATATTATTTCTCTTGTCTATATTGAATACATAATTTAAACATTCACAGTGTAGGTTGGATGTGAACCCCTAGGCTAATGACTTCTCCAAAAGCTAATTGGAGTCAGGTGTCTGTTAACCTGGAGACCAATCAATGAGACCAGATTAGAGATGTTGGTTAGAGCTGCCCTGCACTATAAACAACACTCACAAAATGTTAGTTTGCTATTCACAAGAAGCATTGCCTGATGAGAACCATGCCTCAAACAAAAGAGACCTCAGAAGACCTAAGATTAAGAATTGTTGACTTGCATAAAGCTGGAAAGGATTACACAAGTATCTCTAAAAGCCTTGACGTTCATCAGTCCACAGGAAGACAAATAGTCTATAAATGGAGAAAGTTCATCACTGTTGCTACTCTCCCTAGGAGTGGCCGTCCTGCAAAGATGACTGCAAGAGCACAGCGCAGAACGCTCAATGAGGTTAAGAAGAGTCCCAGAGTGTCAGCTAAAGACTTACAGAAATCTCTGGAACATGCTAACATCTCTGTTGACGAGTCTACGATACGTAAAACACGAAACAAGAATGGTGTTCATGGGAGGACACCACGGAAGAAGCCACTGCTGTCCAAAAAAACATCTGTAGTTTACAAAAGAACACCTGAATGTTCCACAGCGCTACTGGCAAAATATTCTGTGAACAGATGAAACTACAGTTGAGGGTTTTGGAAGGAACACAACACTATGTGTGGAGAAAAAAGGCACAGCACACCAACATCAAAACCTCATCCCAACTGTAAAGTCTGGTGGAGGGAGCATCATGGTTTGGGGCTGCTTTGCTGCCTCAGGGCCTGGACAGCTTGCTATCATCGACGGAAAAATGAATTCCCAAGTTTATCAAGACCTTTTGCAGGAGAATGTAACGCCATCTGTCCGCCAATTGAAGCTCAACAGAAGTTGGGTGATGCAACAGGACAACGACCCAAAACACAGAAGTAAATCAACAGAATTGTTTCAACAGAACTAAAAACACGCCTTCTGGAGTGGCCCAGTCAGAGTCCTGACCTCAACCCGATTGAGATGCTGTGGCCTGACCTCAAGAGAGCAGTTCACACCAGACATCCCAACAATATTGCTGAACTGAAACAGTTTTGTAAAGAGGAACGGTCCAGAATTCCTCCTGACCGTTGTGCAGGTCTGATCCGCAACTACAGAAAACGTTTGGTTGAGTTTATTGCTGCCAAAGGAGAGTCAACCAGTTATTAAATCCAAGGGTTCACATACTTTTCCCACCCTGCACTGTGAATGTTTACACGGTGTGGTTCAATAAAGACATGAAAACATATAATAGTGTGTATGTTATTCGTTTAAGCAGACCATGATTGTCTGTTGTTGTGACCTAGATGAAGATCAGATCAAATGTTATGACCAATTTATGCAGAAATCCAGGTAATTCCAAAGGGTTCACATACTTTTACTTGCCACTGTACACTGAGGATAGGAGAGAGAGAGGGAGAGAGGGAGAGAGGGAGAAAGTGAGGGGAGAGAGAGAGAGAGAGAGAGAGAAAGAGAGAGGGGTAGAGAGGGAGAGAGAGAGAGAGAGCACGTGTTGTTGGCTTTTCACACAAAATGAATCTCCCGCCACATTGAAAAGGAGATGTCAGATAAGAGACACCTTTTATTTTTCTTTCCCCAGCAGCACCTCCAGTGTGTGTGTGTGTGTGTGTGTGTGTGTGTGTGTGTGTGTGTGTGTGTGTGTGTGTGTGTGTGTGTGTGTGTGTGTGTGTGTGTGTGTGTGTGTGTGTGTGTGAGATTGTGAGTGTCTGTGCAGGTGGGCAGTCTATGCAGGTTTCTGCTTCGTTGGCAGTCCTTTCACAGTCTCACACCTCCAGCCTCAGACATAGTGAGTCCTCTCCTCCTATCAGAGTGAGTCCTCACCTCCTCCTCCTATCAGAGTGAGTCCTCTCCTCCTCCTCCTCCTATCAGAGTGAGTCCTCTCCTCCTCCTCCTATCAGAGTGAGTTCTCTCCTCCTCCTCCTATCAGAGTGAGTCCTCTCCTCCCATCAGAGAGAGTCCTCCCCTCCTCCTATCAGAGTGAGTCCTCTCCTCCTATCAGAGTGAGTCCTCTCCTCCTATCAGAGTGAGTCCTCTCCTCCCATCAGAGAAAGTCCTCTCCTCCTCCTATCAGAGTGAGTCCTCTCCTCCTATCAGAGTGAGTCCTCTCCTCCTATCAGAGTGAGTCCTCTCCTCCCATCAGAGAGAGTCCTCTCCTCCTCCTATCAGAGAGAGTCCTCTCCTCCTCCTATCAGAGTGAGTCCTCTCCTCCTATCAGAGTGAGTCCTCTCCTCCTATCAGAGTGAGTCCTCTCCTCCTCCTCCTATCAGAGAGAGTCCTCTCCTCCTATCAGAGTGAGTCCTCTCCTCCTCCTCCTATCAGAATGAGTCCTTTCCTCCTCCTCCTATCAGAGTCCTCTCCTCCTCCTCCTATCAGAGAGAGTCCTCTCCTCCTCCTCCTATCAGAGAGTCCTCTCCTCCTCCTATCAGAGAGAGTCCTCTCCTCCTCCTATCAGAGTGAGTCCTCTCCTCCTATCAGAGTGAGTCCTCTCCTCCTATCAGAGTGAGTCCTCTCCTCCTATCAGAGTGAGTCCTCTCCTCCTATCAGAGTGAGTCCTCACCTCCTCCTCCTATCAGAGTGAGTCCTCTCCTCCTATCAGAGTGAGTCCTCTCCTCCTCCTCCTCCTATCAGAGTGAGTCCTCTCATCCTCCTATCAGAGTGAGTCCTCTCCTCCTCCTCCTATCAGAGTGAGTCCTCTCATCCTCCTATCAGAGTGAGTCCTCTCCTCCTCCTCCTATCAGAGTGAGTCCTCTCCTCCTCCTCCTATCAGAGTGAGTCCTCTCCTCCTCCTCCTATCAGAGTGAGAGATCTCTAGTTCGTGTCCCAAATGGCCCTCTGTTCCCTACCCAGTGCCCTACTACTGACCAGTGCCCTACTACTGACCAGTGCCCTACTACTGACCAGTGCCCTACTACTGACCAGAGCCCTACTACTGACCAGAGCCCTACTACTGACCAGAGCCCTACTACTGACCAGAGCCCTACTACTGACCAGTGCCCTACTACTGACCAGTGCCCTACTACTGACCAGTGCCCTACTACTGACCAGAGCCCTACTACTGACCAGAGCCCTACTACTGACCAGTGCCCTACTACTGACCAGAGCCCTACTACTGACCAGAGCCCTACTACTGGCCAGTGCCCTACTACTGGCCAGTGCCCTACTACTGACCAGAGCCCTACTACTGACCAGTGCCCTACTACTGACCAGTGCCCTACTACTGACCAGTGCCCTACTACTGACCAGTGCCCTACTACTGACCAGTGCCCTACTACTGACCAGAGGTTCTATAAAGTAGTGTACTCTAAAGGGAATAAGGTGCCATTAGGAACACAGACCTGGCCAGGTGCTGCCGTATTAGTCACCAACGTAGAGGAACAGACAGCCGCCAACTAGCTTTACTTACACAGGTAACGAGTCTGTGTGGGAGTGATGGTGTGTGTGTGTGTGTGTGTGTGTGTGTGTGTGTGTGTGTGTGTGTGTGTGTGTGTGTGTGTGTGTGTGTGTGTGTGTGTGTGTGTGTGTGTGTGTGTGTGTCTGCGTTCGTCCGTATGCGCACGAGTGTGTGTGTGTGTGTGTGTGTGTGTGTGTGTGCGTCCGTATGCGTGAGTGTGTGTGTGTGTGTGTGCGTCCGTATGCGCGAGTGTGTGTGTGTGTGTCTGCTTTCGTCCCTATGCGCGAGTGTGTGTGTGTGTGTGTGTGCGTCCGTATGCGCAAGTATGTGTGTGTGTGTGTGTCTGCGTTCGTCCGTATATGCGAGTGTGTGTGTGTGTGGTGGGATTGACGGCGAGGGCCAGAGTTAAAGAGACGTGTCTCCAGCCGCCCTCCTCATCTGACCGCCTCCTCTCTTGAAGAACACCCATTCATCTCCTCCTGCACCGCTCTCACCAGTAATTAACATCTCCTCATCTGACCGCCTCCTCTCTTGAAGAACACCCATTCACCTCCTCCTGCACCGCTCTCACCAGTAATTAACATCTCCTCATCTGACCGGCTCCTCTCTTGAAGAACACCCATTCACCTCCTCCTGCACCGCTCTCACCAGTAATTAACATCTCCTCATCTGACCGGCTCCTCTCTTGAAGAACACCCATTCACCTCCTCCTGCACCGCTCTCACCAGTAATTAACATCTCCTCATCTGACCGCCTCCTCTCTTGAAGAACACCCATTCATCTCCTCCTGCACCGCTCTCACCAGTAATTAACATCTCCTCATCTGACCGGCTCCTCTCTTGAAGAACACCCATTCATCTCCTCCTGCACCGCTCTCACCAGTAATTAACATCTCCTCATCTGACCGCCTCCTCTCTTGAAGAACACCCATTCACCTCCTCCTGCACCGCTCTCACCAGTAATTAACATCTCCTCATCTGACCGGCTCCTCTCTTGAAGAACACCCATTCACCTCCTCCTGCACCGCTCTCACCAGTAATTAACATCTCCTCATCTGACCGGCTCCTCTCTTGAAGAACACCCATTCACCTCCTCCTGCACCGCTCTCACCAGTAATTAACATCTCCTCATCTGACCGGCTCCTCTCTTGAAGAACACCCATTCACCTCCTCCTGCACCGCTCTCACCAGTAATTAACATCTCCTCATCTGACCGGCTCCTCTCTTGAAGAACACCCATTCACCTCCTCCTGCACCGCTCTCACCAGTAATTAACAGCCCCCACAAAAGGCATTCATTATATCCCGCCATTGACCTCCTTTTGGAGACGAGGTTGTTTAATATCAGCTCAGTCCGTCTAACGTCGGACAGGAAGTCATGTTCACAGTTACAGTGTGAAAGGCTCAGTGATGAAGGGTGGAGAGAGTGGTGGGGACGGCTATTATGAAGCTCGGCAGTTTGAAAGGTTTATTCTACAGGACAGAGTGGTAAGTATATTATATATTTGAAGGAAGATGTGAAAGCTTTGACTGAATTCCCTAACAGAGGAAGGATTAGGAGTACAGGTAGAATCCAATAAGGATTCAGCAGACTGGCCACTATTAAACACACCATCTGTTATACCTCTATTAAACACACCATACCATAATATACCTCTATTAAACACACCATCTGTTATACCTCTATTAAACACACCATCTATTATACCTCTATTAAACACACCATATATTATACCTCTATTAAACACACCATCTATTATACCTCTATTAAACACACCATAACATCTGTTATACCTCTATTAAACACACCATCTATTATACCTCTATTAAACACACCATATATTATACCTCTATTAAACACACCATCTATTATACCTCTATTAAACACACCATCTGTTATACCTCTATTAAACACACCATCTGTTATACCTCTATTAAACACACCATCTGTTATACCTCTATTAAACACACCATCTATTATACCTCTATTAAACACACCATACCATCTGTTATACCTCTATTAAACACACCATCTATTATACCTCTATTAAACACACCATAACATATTATACCTCTATTAAACACACCATACCATAATATACCTCTATTAAAAACACCATACCATAATATACCTCTATTAAACACACCATACCATCTGTTATACCTCCATTAAACACACCATCTGTTATACCTCTATTAAACACACCATATATTATACCTCTATTAAACACACCATACCATCTGGTATACCTCTATTAAACACACCATATATTATACCTCCATTAAACACACCATACCATAATATACCTATATTAAATACACCATATATTATACCTCTATTAAACACACCATACCATCTGGTATACCTCTATTAAACACACCATACCATATGTTATACCTCTATTAAACACACCATCTGTTATACCTCTATTAAACACACCATACCATCTGGTATACCTCTATTAAACACACCATACCATCTGTTATACCTCTATTAAACACACCATACCATCTGGTATACCTCTATTAAACACACCATATATTATACCTCCATTAAACACACCATACCATAATATACCTATATTAAATACACCATATATTATACCTCTATTAAACACACCATACCATCTGGTATACCTCTATTAAACACACCATACCATATGTTATACCTCTATTAAACACACCATCTGTTATACCTCTATTAAACACACCATACCATATTATACCTCTATTAAACACACCATACCATCTGTTATACCTCTATTAAACACACCATACCATCTGTTATACCTCTATTAAACACACCATACCATCTGTTATACCTCTATTAAACACACCATACCATCTGTTATACATTTACATTTACATTTAAGTCATTTAGCAGACGCTCTTATCCAGAGTTATACCTCTATTAAACACACCATAACATATTATACCTCTATTAAACACACCATACCATCTGTTATACCTCTATTAAACACACCATCTGTTATACCTCTATTAAACACACCATACCATCTGTTATACCTCTATTAAACACACCATCTGTTATACCTCTATTAAACACACCATACCATCTGTTATACCTCTATTAAACACACCATACCATAATATACCTCTATTAAACACACCACACCATCTGCTATACCTCTATTAAACACACCATACCATCTGTTATACCTCTATTAAACACACCATACCATAATATACCTCTATTAAACACACCATACCATAATATACCTCTATTAAACACACCATCTGTTATACCCCTATTAAACACACCATATGTTATACCTCTATTAAACACACCATCTGTTATACCTCTATTAAACACACCATACCATAATATACCTCTATTAAACACACCATACCATCTGTTATACCTCTATTAAACACACCATCTGTTATACCTCTATTAAACACACCATACCATAATATACCTCTATTAAACACACCATACCATCTGTTATACCTCTATTAAACACACCATACCATAATATACCTCTATTAAACACACCACACCATCTGTTATACCTCTATTAAACACACCATACCATCTGTTATACCTCTATTAAACACACCATCTGTTATACCTCTATTAAACACACCATACCATAATATACCTCTATTAAACACACCACACCATCTGTTATACCTCTATTAAACACACCATACCATCTGTTATACCTCTATTAAACACATCATCTGTTATACCTCTATTAAACACACCATACCATCTGTTATACCCCTATTAAACACACCATCTGTTATACCTCTATTAAACACACCATCTGTTATACCTCTATTAAACACACCATACCATCTGTTATACCCCTATTAAACACACCATCTGTTATACCTCTATTAAACACACCATACCATCTGTTATACCTCTATTAAACACACCATACCATCTGTTATACCCCTATTAAACACACCATATGTTATACCTCTATTAAATACACCATCTGTTATACCTCTATTAAACACACCATACCATAATATACCTCTATTAAACACACCATACCATCTGTTATACCTCTATTAAACACACCATACCATCTGTTATACCTCTATTAAACACACCATCTGTTATACCTCTATTAAACACACCATACCATAATATACCTCTATTAAACACACCATACCATAATATACCTCTATTAAACACACCATCTGTTATACCTCTATTAAACACACCATACCATAATATACCTCTATTAAACACACCATACCATAATATACCTCTATTAAATACACCATCTGTTATACCTCTATTAAACACACCATACCATAATATACCTCTATTAAACACACCATACCATCTGTTATACCTCTATTAAACACACCATACCATCTGTTATACCTCTATTAAACACACCATCTGTTATACCTCTATTAAACACACCACACCATCTGTTATACCTCTATTAAACACACCATACCATCTGTTATACCCCTATTAAACACACCATATGTTATACCTCTATTAAATACACCATCTGTTATACCTCTATTAAACACACCATACCATAATATACCTCTATTAAACACACCATACCATCTGTTATACCTCTATTAAACACACCATACCATAATATACCTCTATTAAACACACCACACCATCTGTTATACCTCTATTAAACACACCATACCATCTGTTATACCTCTATTAAACACACCATACCATAATATACCTCTATTAAACACACCACACCATCTGTTATACCTCTATTAAACACACCATACCATCTGTTATACCTCTATTAAACACACCATCTGTTATACCTCTATTAAACACACCATACCATCTGTTATACCTCTATTAAACACACCATCTGTTATACCTCTATTAAACACACCATACCATCTGTTATACCTCTATTAAACACACCATACCATCTGTTATACCCCTATTAAACACACCATCTGTTATACACACCATAACATATATTACAGCAGACCTCTCTCTTTGGCTGGTCTTCCACTATCTAGGAGCTAGCCAGACCAGGAGGAAGGAGACAGACATATGTTCTCCTAGTCAGACCAGGAGGAAGGAGACAGACATATGTTCTCCTAGCCAGACCAGGAGGAAGGAGACAGACATATGTTCTCCTAGTCAGACCAGGAGGAAGGAGACAGACATATGTTCTCCTAGCCAGACCAGGAGGAAGGAGACAGACATATGTTCTCCTAGTCAGACCAGGAGGAAGGAGACAGACATATGTTCTCCTAGCCAGACCAGGAGGAAGGAGACAGACATATGTTCTCCTAGTCAGACCAGGAGGAAGGAGACAGACATATGTTCTCCTAGCCAGACCAGGAGGAAGGAGACAGCAGACAGACATGTGTTCTCCTAGCCAGACCAGGAGGAAGGAGACAGACATATGTTCTCCTAGTCAGACCAGGAGGAAGGAGACAGACATATGTTCTCCTAGCCAGACCAGGAGGAAGGAGACAGACATATGTTCTCCTAGCCAGACCAGGAGGAAGGAGACAGACATATGTTCTCCTAGTCAGACCAGGAGGAAGGAGACAGACATATGTTCTCCTAGCCAGACCAGGAGGAAGGAGACAGCAGACAGACATGTGTTCTCCTAGCCAGACCAGGAGGAAGGAGACAGACATATGTTCTCCTAGTCAGACCAGGAGGAAGGAGACAGACATATGTTCTCCTAGCCAGACCAGGAGGAAGGAGACAGACATATGTTCTCCTAGCCAGACCAGGAGGAAGGAGACAGCAGACAGACATATGTTCTCCTAGCCAGACCAGGAGGAAGGAGACACCAGACAGACATGTGTTCTCCTAGCCAGACCAGGAGGAAGGAGACAGACATATGTTCTCCTAGCCAGACCAGGAGGAAGGAGACAGCAGACAGACATATGTTCTCCTAGCCAGACCAGGAGGAGGGAGACAGACATATGTTCTCCTAGCCAGACCAGGAGGAAAACAAGGGAGAGCTGTTCAATGCAGCAGGAGGATGAATGCACATCTCATTAGCAGTACCATCACAAAGGCCTGGCCAGCTGTGTCTGGGGCTTTTTAGTTGGCCTGAGTGTCCACAGAGTCTACAAACAGACACATGTCATGAAAGACTAGAGAGCTCTCTGCTCTGCCCTGCGCTGAGCCCGTGGGTGGTGTATGGTACTCTGCTGAGCCCGTGGGTGGTGTTTGGTACTCTGCTCAGCCCTGCGCTGAGCCCGTGGGTGGTGTATGGTACTCTGCTCAGCCCTGTGCTGGACCTGTGGGTGGTGTGTGGGACACTGCTCAGCCCTGCACTGGGCCCGTGGGTGGTGTATGGTACTCTGCTGCGCCCGTGGGTGGTGTATGGTACTCTGCTGCGCCCGTGGGTGGTGTATGGTACTCTGCTCAGCCCTGCACTGGGCCCGTGGGTGGTACTCTGCTCAGCCCTGCGCTGGGCCCATGGGTGGTGTGTGGTACTCTGCTCAGCCCTGCACTGGGCCCGTGGGTGGTGTGTGGTACTCTGCTGAGCCCGTGGGTGGTGTGTGGTACTCTGCTGGGCCCGTGGGTGGTATATGGTACTCTGCTGAGCCCGTGGGTGGTGTGTGGTACTCTGCTGAGCCCGTGGGTGGTGTGTGGTACAAACACACACAACCAAGTCTGTGTCTTAAATGACATCATATTCCCTATATAGGGCCCTGTCCTAAAGTAGTGCACTATATATGGAATAGGGTGCCATTTGGGACACTCCCTGACACACTGCTGTAGTGGACAGAAGGAGGGAAGAGGACAGTATTTATATGTAAAACCGGCTTTTAAAAAGGATCCTTTGAGCGCTCTTGATTAATGAGATGTTAATAACTCTGTGGACATCAGCTGGTTTCCTGCTCATCGTGAAGGATGTTGTTGTTTTGTGTGAAGGGGCCACTTTTAGGACATCAGTTGGTTTCCTGAGGCATCGTGAAGGATGTTGTTGTTTTTGTGTGAAGGGACCACTTTTAGGACATCAGCTGGTTTCCTGAGGCATCGTGAAGGACGTTGTTGTTTTTGTGTGAAGGGACCACTTTTAGGACATCAGTTGGTTTCCTGAGGCATCGTGAAGGACGTTGTTGTTTATGTGTGAAGGGACCACTTTTAGGACATCAGCTGGTTTCCTGAGGCATCGTGAAGGACGTTGTTGTTTTTGTGTGAAGGGACCACTTTTAGGACATCAGTTGGTTTCCTGAGGCATCGTGAAGGATGTTGTTGTTTTGTGTGAAGGGGCCACTTTTAGGACATCAGCTGGTTTCCTGAGGCATCGTGAAGGACGTTGTTGTTTTGTGTGAAGGGGCCACTTTTAGGACATCAGCTGGTTTCCTGAGGCATCGTGAAGGACGTTGTTGTTTATGTGTGAAGGGACCACTTTTAGGACATCAGTTGGTTTCCTGAGGCATCGTGAAGGATGTTGTTGTTTTGTGTGAAGGGGCCACTTTTAGGACATCAGCTGGTTTCCTGAGGCATCGTGAAGGATGTTGTTGTTTTTGTGTGAAGGGGCCACTTTTAGGACATCAGCTGGTTTCCTGAGGCATCGTGAAGGACGTTGTTGTTTTGTGTGAAGGGGCCACTTTTAGGACATCAGCTGGTTTCCTGAGGCATCGTGAAGGACGTTGTTGTTTTGTGTGAAGGGACCACTTTTAGGACATCAGCTGGTTTCCTGAGGCATCGTGAAGGACGTTGTTGTTTTGTGTGAAGGGGCCACTTTTAGGACATCAGTTGGTTTCCTGAGGCATCGTGAAGGATGTTGTTGTTTTGTGTGAAGGGACCACTTTTAGGACATCAGTTGGTTTCCTGAGGCATCGTGAAGGATGTTGTTGTTTATGTGTGAAGGGGCCACTTTTAGGACATCAGTTGGTTTCCTGAGGCATCGTGAAGGACGTTGTTGTTTTGTGTGAAGGGACCACTTTTAGGACATCAGTTGGTTTCCTGAGGCATCGTGAAGGACGTTGTTGTTTTGTGTGAAGGGGCCACTTTTAGGACATCAGCTGGTTTCCTGAGGCATCGTGAAGGACGTTGTTGTTTTGTGTGAAGGGGCCACTTGTAGGACATCAGCTGGTTTCCTGAGGCATCGTGAAGGACGTTGTTGTTTTGTGTGAAGGGACCACTTTTAGGACATCAGTTGGTTTCCTGAGGCATCGTGAAGGACGTTGTTGTTTTGTGTGAAGGGGCCACTTTTAGGACATCAGTTGGTTTCCTGAGGCATCGTGAAGGATGTTGTTGTTTATGTGTGAAGGGGCCACTTTTAGGACATCAGTTGGTTTCCTGAGGCATCGTGAAGGACGTTGTTGTTTTGTGTGAAGGGGCCACTTTTAGGACATCAGCTGGTTTCCTGAGGCATCGTGAAGGACGTTGTTGTTTTGTGTGAAGGGGCCACTTTTAGGACATCAGCTGGTTTCCTGAGGCATCGTGAAGGATGTTGTTGTTTTGTGTGAAGGAGCCACTTTTAGGACATCAGCTGGTTTCCTGAGGCATCGTGAAGGACGTTGTTGTTTTGTGTGAAGGAGCCACTTTTAGGACATCAGCTGGTTTCCTGAGGCATCGTGAAGGATGTTGTTGTTTTGTGTGAAGGAGCCACTTTTAGGACATCAGCTGGTTTCCTGAGGCATCGTGAAGGATGTTGTTGTTTTGTGTGAAGGAGCCACTTTTAGGACATCAGTTGGTTTCCTGAGGCATCGTGAAGGATGTTGTTGTTTTGTGTGAAGGGACCACTTTTAGGACATCAGCTGGTTTCCTGAGGCATCGTGAAGGATGTTGTTGTTTTGTGTGAAGGGACCACTTTTAGGACATCAGCTGGTTTCCTGAGGCATCGTGAAGGATGTTGTTGTTTTGTGTGA
The DNA here is from genome assembly GCF_045679555.1 of Salvelinus alpinus. Taxonomy (NCBI): domain Eukaryota; kingdom Metazoa; phylum Chordata; class Actinopteri; order Salmoniformes; family Salmonidae; genus Salvelinus; species Salvelinus alpinus. Next base: position 101,014,309 of record NC_092088.1, read on the forward strand.
AGGGACCACTTTTAGGACATCAGCTGGTTTCCTGAGGCATCGTGAAGGATGTTGTTGTTTTGTGTGAAGGGACCACTTTTAGGACATCAGCTGGTTTCCTGAGGCATCGTGAAGGACGTTGTTGTTTATGTGTGAAGGGACCACTTTTAGGACATCAGTCCCCCAACAAACCGTTCAGCTTTCTGCTCAGGGCTTTTAGCGAGGTACAGAAAATATGTTTTACCGCTATGACAGAAATATATATGTTTTTAGAAGCAAAAGGTTCGTTGACCACAGACCAGACATTTAAAAAAAGGCTCCAACTTTATACTCAGAGAGCTGGTCTGAGTCTGGGGCATGGAGTTTTCCCTCTGGCTACTGTCATCCATCTGAGACTGGGGCATGGAGGCTTCCCACTGGCTACTGTCATCCTTCTGAGTCTGGGGCATGGAGGCTTCCCACTGGCTACTGTCATCCTTCTGAGTCTGGGGCATGGAGGCTTCCCACTGGCTACTGTCATCCTTCTGAGTCTGGGGCATGGAGTTTTTCCTCTGGCTACTGTCATCCTTCTGAGACTGGGGCATGGAGTTTTCCTACTGGCATCCTTCTGAGACTGGGGCATGGAGTTTTTCCTCTGGCTACTGTCATCCTTCTGAGTCTGGGGCATGGAGGCTTCCCATTGGCTACTGTCATCCTTCTGAGACTGGGGCATGGAGTTTTCCCACTGGCTACTGTCATCCTTCTGAGACTGGGGCATGGAGTTTTCCCACTGGCTACTGTCATCCTTCTGAGTCTGGGGCATGGAGTTTTCCCACTGGCTACTGTCATCCTTCTGAGACTAGGGAATGGAGTTCTCCCACTGGCTACTGTCATCCTTCTGAGACTGGGGCATGGAGTTTTCCCACTGGCCACTGTCATCCTTTCACCTCAGAACCAGGTCACCTTGAAGTCTGACTCAAGAGAGAGGCTGGTGTGAACTCTATCCCTCCTTCAGTTCTCTCACACAGACCTGATTAAAGACTGCATGTCACAGCAACACAGAGCAGAGCAGAGCATGTGGTCCCTACAGCAACACAGAGCAGAGCAGAGCATGTGGTCCCCACAGCAACACAGAGCAGAGCAGAGCATGTGGTCCCCACAGCAACACAGAGCAGAGCAGAGCATGTGGTCCCCACAGCAACACAGAGCAGAGCAGAGCATGTGGTCCCCACAGCAACACAGAGCAGAGCAGAGCATGTGGTCCCCACAGCAACACAGAGCAGAGCAGAGCATGTGGTCCCCACAGCAACACAGAGCAGAGTAGAGCATGTGGTCCCCACAGCAACACAGAGCAGAACATGTGGTCCCCACAGCAACACAGAGCAGAGCATTAAACAGAGTCTCTCTCTGTCTCGTAAGGACAGAAAATGAATGAAACACAACTGGCTGGATTAAACAGAGCAGAGCCTCTGTCTCGTAAGGACAGAGAATGAATAGTTGTGGCACCTTGGATACATAATGAGGGGAAACAACCCAACAAAACACACTGTGGTGGGACGACACACACACACACACACACACAAAGATAACCTAGTGGGATGACTGAAACACACACACACAGACACAAAGATAACCTAGTGGGATGACTGAAACACACACACACAAAGATAACCTAGTGGGATGACTGAAACACACACACACAGACACAAAGATAACCTAGTGGGATGACTGAAACACACACACACAAAGATAACCTAGTGGGATGACTGAAACACACACACAAAGAGAACCTAGTGGGATGACTGAAACACACACACACACACACACAAAGATAACCTAGTGGGATGACTGAAACACACACACACAAAGATAACCTAGTGGGATGACTGAAACACACACACAAAGAGAACCTAGTGGGATGACTGAAACACACACACACACACACAAAGATAACCTAGTGGGATGACTGAAACACACACACACAAAGATAACCTAGTGGGATGACTGAAACACACACACAAAGAGAACCTAGTGGGATGACTGAAACACACACACACACACACACACACACACACACACACACACTCTGGTGGGAAAACAGACAACAGAAACAAATGGAAAATGTTTGTTAATTTGTCAGCCAACCGACAGGTGCATTATTCAGAAGTAGCTAAAGATGGAAACCCAATGAGTCAGGCAAGAAGTTTATCAGACTGAAACAACAATTTAACAAACTCCAAAGGGCTGACCACCTGCATACAGAACTAAATAAAATACATCTCTGTCACAAAGCAAAGGGCTGACCACCTGCATACAGAACTAAATAAAATACATCTCTGTTACAAAGCAAAGGGCTGACCACCTGCATACAGAACTAAATAAAATACATCTCTGTTACAAAGCAAAGGGCTGACCACCTGCATACAGAACTAAATAAAATACGTCTGGACTGGTGTTACTACACTGACAAGGCTGTAGGACTGGTGTTACTGCACTGACAAGGCTGTACGACTGGTGCTACTGCACTGACAAGGCAGTAGAACTGGTGCTACTGCACTGACAAGGCAGTAGGACTGGTGCTACTGCACTGACAAGGCAGTAGGACTGGTGCTACTGCACTGACAAGGCAGTAGGACTGGTGCTACTGCACTGACAAGGCAGTATGACTGGTGTTACTGCACTGACAAGGCTGTAGGACTGGTGCTACTGCACTGACAAGGCTGTAGGACTGGTGTTACTGCACTGACAAGGCTGTAGGACTGGTGCTACTGCACTGACAAGGCAATAGGACTGGTGTTACTGCACTGACAAGGCATTAGGACTGGTGTTACTGCACTGACAAGGCAGTAGGACTGGTGTTACTGCACTGACAAGGCAGTAGGACTGGTGTTACTGCACTGACAAAGCAGTAGGACTGGTGCTACTGCACTGACAAGGCAGTAGGACTGGTGCTACTGCACTGACAAGGCTGCAGGACTGGTGCTACTGCACTGACAAGGCTGCAGGACTGGTGCTACTGCACTAACAAGGCAGTATGACTGGTGTTACTGCACTGACAAGGCAGTAGGACTGGTGCTACTGCACTGACAAGGCAGTATGACTGGTGTTACTGCACTGACAAGGCAGTAGGACTGGTGCTACTGCACTGACAAGGCAGTATGACTGGTGTTACTGCACTGACAAGGCAGTAGGACTGGTATTACTGCACTGACAAGTCTAGTGGTATGTTATGGATCTATAGACAGACTGTAGTCTAGTGGTATGTTATGGATCTATAGACAGACTGTAGTCTAGTGGTATGTTATGGATCTATAGACTGACTGTAGTCTAGTGGTATGTTATGGATCTATAGACAGACTGTAGTCTAGTGGTATGTTATGGATCTATAGACATACTGTAGTCTAGTGGTATGTTATGGATCTATAGACTGACTGTAGTCTAGTGGTATGTTATGGATCTATAGACAGACTGTAGTCTAGTGGTATGTTATGGATCTATAGACAGACTGTAGTCTAGTGGTATGTTATGGATCTATAGACAGACTGTAGTCTAGTGGTATGTTATGGATCTATAGACAGACTGTAGTCTAGTGGTATGTTATGGATCTATAGACAGACTGTAGTCTAGTGGTATGTTATGGATCTATAGACAGACTGTAGTCTAGTGGTATGTTATGGATCTATAGACAGACTGTAGTCTAGTGGTATGTTATGGATCTATAGACAAACTGTAGTCTAGTGGTATGTTATGGATCTATAGACAGACTGTAGTCTAGTGGTATGTTATGGATCTATATACAGACTGTAGTCTAGTGGTATGTTATGGATCTATAGACAGACTGTAGTCTAGTGGTATGTTATGGATCTATATACAGACTGTAGTCTAGTGGTATGTTATGGATCTATAGACAGACTGTAGTCTAGTGGTATGTTATGGATCTATAGACAGACTGTAGTCTAGTGGTATGTTATGGATCTATAGACATACTGTAGTCTAGTGGTATGTTATGGATCTATAGACATACTGTAGTCTAGTGGTATGGTATGGATCTATAGACAGACTGTAGTCTAGTGGTATGTTATGGATCTATAGACAGACTGTAGTCTAGTGGTATGTTATGGATCTATAGACATACTGTAGTCTAGTGGTATGTTATGGATCTATAGACAGACTGTAGTCTAGTGATATGTTATGTATCTATAGACAGACTGTAGTCTAGTGGTATGTTATGATCTATAGACAGACTGTAGTCTAGTGGTATGTTATGGATCTATAGACATACTGTAGTCTAGCGGTATGTTATGGATCTATAGACAGACTGTAGTCTAGTGGTATGGATATATAGACAGACTGTAGTCTAGTGGTATGTTATGGATCTATAGACTGACTGTAGTCTAGTGGTATGTTATGGATCTATAGACAGACTGTAGTCTAGTGGTATGTTATGATCTATAGACATACTGTAGTCTAGTGGTATGTTATGGATCTATAGACAAACTGTAGTCTAGTGGTATGTTATGGATCTATAGACAGACTGTAGTCTAGTGGTATGTTATGGATCTATAGACATACTGTAGTCTAGTGGTATGTTATGGATCTATAAACAGACTGTAGTCTAGTGGTATGTTATGGATCTATAGACAGACTGTAGTCTAGTGGTATGTTATGGATCTATAGACAGACTGTAGTCTAGTGGTATGTTCTGGATCTCTAGACAGACTGTAGTCTAGTGGTATGTTCTGGATCTATCGACAGACTGTAGTCTAGTGGTATGTTATGGATCTATAGACAGACTGTAGTCTAGTGGTATGTTATGGATCTATAGACAGACTGTAGTCTAGTGGTATGTTATGGATCTATAGACATACTGTAGTCTAGTGGTATGTTATGGATCTATAGACAGACAGTGAAAATACTGTACATACTCGCACATAGGCAAAGTGTGAGTTTATCATGATATATTTTTTTTATTATTGGAAATACGTGAGCATTTTTTGTAAAACATTTGCTAATTCCACAGATGAAAACGTAAAAGTCCTCAAACTGTTTCTTAGTTCTTTCTCTTGTTAGGGTCAGGGTCAGGGTTTCTTAGTTCTTTCTCTTGTTAGGGTCAGGGTCAGGGTTTCTTAGTTCTTTCTCTTGTTAGGGTCAGGGTCAGGGTTTCTTAGTTCTTTCTCTTGTTAGGGTCAGGGTCAGGGTTTCTTAGTTCTTTCTCTTGTTAGGGTCAGGGTCAGGGTTTCTTAGTTCTTTCTCTTGTTAGGGTCAGGGTCAGGGTTTCTTAGTTCTTTCTCTTGTTAGGGTCAGGGTCAGGGTTTCTTAGTTCTTTCTCTTCGATCTGACAACTACATCAAAACAGACTCTCGTCTCAAACAAAACCTTCACCGTGACTCTTCCCTTACAAACCACACTTCACTCCAGTATTGTTTTCTTTACAAGACCCACGTGGGCATGAGTGTTGGTGAAGGGGAGTTAACCACCTAAATAAAATACAACAGTTACAAGCAGCAGCAAAGTGAAGAAGACGAGGACGATCAGAGGAGGACAGTCACGTTGGAGATTAGCCAACTGTTAAAAACCCCAAACAAACCCAGACTCTCATTCATGCTATTGTTTGCCTCATCCGTCCCTCCCTCTTCTGTTTGCCGTGTGGACGCCGAGGCCCGTGTGGACGCCGAGGCCCGTGTGGACGCCGAGGCCCGTGTGGACGGCGAGGCCCGTGTGGACGCCGAGGCCCGTGTGGACGCCGAGGCCCGTGTGGACGCCGAGGCCCGTGTGGACTCTGAGGCCCGTGTGGACGCCGAGGCCCGTGTGGACGCCGAGGCCCGTGTGGACGCCGAGGCCCGTGAGGACGCCGAGGCCCGTGTGGACTCCGAGGCCCGTGAGGACGCCGAGGCCCGTGTGGACCCGAGGCCCGTGTGGACGCCGAGGCCCGTGAGGACGCCGAGGCCCGTGAGGACGCCGAGGCCCGTGTGGACGCCGAGGCCCGTGTGGACTCCGAGGCCCGTGTGGAGGCCGAGGCCCGTGTGGACGCCGAGGCCCGTGTGGACTCCGAGGCCCGTGTGGACTCATGGCAGAGATAAAAATACTTCCCTTCCTCACTCCTGATTCAGACTGCCGTTCCTAGGCAACAACAGCGAAGGGAGGGGATCAAAGCATCGGCACGGCGATGTGTGTGTGTGTGTGTACGCTCTGTGTGTGTGTGTGTGTACGCTCTGTGTGTGTGTGTGTTTGTACGCTCTGTGTGTGTGTGTACAGCCACCCAGTCCCTGTACGGTACTCACTTATTCTGCATCATGTTCATGATGACCCAGTCGCCAGGGTAGACATTCTTCCCAATGAGGTCCTTGAACATGATAAATGTTTCCATCAGGAAATCCTACGAGAGAGAGAGAGAGAGAGAGAGAGAGAGAGAGAGAGAGAGAGAGAGAGGGAGAGGGAGAGGGAGAGGGAGAGGGAGAGGGAGAGGGAGATGGAGAGGGAGATGGAGAGAGAGAGAGAGAGAGAGAGAGAGAGAGAGAGAGAGAGAGAGAGAGAAAGCATTAGCGATGAAGCCTGCTATTCTCAGGCCCGGGAAAAGATCAGAGGAACAATCTGAAATGAACCGTGATGATGGTTAAGGTTATAGACCCAGAGGAAAGGAGAAACAGGGCATCAAATTAGGTTCTGTCAGGTTAGGGTGCTTATAGACCGAGAGGTCTGAGTAGGGGGGAGAGGAAAACTGAAAACTAGCTGTCATTGACAGAGAGGTTTGGAACTCTTTCTTATTGGTCTATTAACTAATGTCACCAGACAGGCCGAAACTCCATCCCACCAAAACAGGCTGTTATTTCAGTCGGTCTTTTCAAACAGCTCACTACACTAAAAGGGCAGTTTCATTATTTCCACAGTAGCATTTCAACCTCATAGTGTGGAAATATATCTAGAGCCTTCAGGAAACTATTCAGACATGTTGACTTTTTCCACATGTTGTTACGTTACAGCCTTATTCTAAAATGGATTATATCGCCCCTCAATCTCAAATCTAATCAAATTGTATTTGTCACATGATCTGGATATAGGTGTAGACCTTACAGTGAAATGCTGACTTACAAGCCCTTAACCAACAATGCGTTAAGAAGTTAAGAAAACTATTTAAAGTGTTAACTAAAAAAACTAGATAACAAAAACAAAAAAAAGAGAAGAAAAAAAAAGTTACAAATAATTTAATAGAATCAGTAAAATAACATTAGCGAGGCTATATACAGTAGTGAGGCTATAACAGTAGAGAGGCTATATACAGTAGAGAGGTTATATACAGTAGAGAGGTTATATACAGTAGAGAGGTTATATACAGTAGAGAGGCTACAGTATACAGGCTATATACAGTAGTGAGGCTATATACAGTAGAGAGGTTATATACAGTAGAGAGGTTATATACAGTAGAGAGGCTATATACAGTAGAGAGGTTATATACAGTAGAGCGGTTATATACAGTAGAGAGGCTATATACAGTAGAGAGGCTATATACAGTAGAGAGGCTATATACAGTAGAGAGGTTATATACAGTAGAGAGGATATATACAGTAGAGAGGCTATATACAGTAGAGAGGCTATATACAGCAGTGAGGCTATATACAGTAGTGAGGCTATATACAGTAGCGAGGCTATATACAGTAGTGAGGCTATATACAGTAGAGGCTATATACAGTAGTGAGGCTATATACAGTAGCGAGGCTATATACAGTAGAGAGGCTATATACAGTAGAGGCTTTATACAGTAGAGGCTATATACAGTAGAGAGGCTATATACAGTAGAGAGGCTCTAACAGTAGAGAGGCTCTATACAGTAGAGAGGCTATATACAGTAGTGAGGCTATATACAGTAGAGAGGCTATATACAGTAGAGAGGCTCTAACAGTAGAGAGGATATATACAGTAGAGAGGCTTTATACAGTAGAGAAGCTATATACAGTAGTGAGGCTATATACAGTAGTGAGGCTATATACAGTAGCGAGGCTATATACAGTAGCAATGCTATATACAGTAGCGAGGCTATATACAGTAGAGGCTATATACAGTAGTGAGGCTATATACAGTAGAGAGGCTATATACAGTAGCGAGGTTATATACAGTAGAGGGGCTATATACAGTAGAGGGGCTATATACAGTAGAGGGGCTATATACAGTAGAGAGGCTATATACAGTAGTGAGGCTATATACAGTAGAGAGGCTATATACAGTAGAGAGGCTATATACAGTAGAGAGGCTATATACAGTAGAGAGGCTATATACAGTAGAGAGGCTATATACAGTAGCGAGGCTATATACAGTAGATAGGCTATATACAGTAGTGAGGCTATATACAGTAGAGGGGCTATATACAGTAGAGGGGCTATATACAGTAGAGGGGCTATATACAGTAGAGAGTCTACATACAGTAGGGAGGCTATATACAGTAGGGAGGCTATATACAGTAGCGAGGCTATATACAGTAGATAGGCTATATACAGTAGTGAGGCTATATACAGTAGAGAGGCTATATACAGTAGAGAGGCTATATACAGTAGAGAGGCTATATACAGTAGAGGGGCTATATACAGTAGAGAGGCTATATACAGTAGAGAGGCTATATACAGTAGAGAGGCTATATACAGTAGATAGGCTATATACAGTAGCGAGGCTATATACAGTAGATAGGCTATATACAGTAGTGAGGCTATATACAGTATAGAGGCTATAACAGTAGAGGGGCTATATACAGTAGTGGCTATATACAGTAGAGGGGCTATATACAGTAGAGAGGCTATAAAAGTAGCGAGGCTATATACAGTAGAGAGGCTATATACAGTAGAGTGGCTATATACAGTAGAGAGGCTATATACAGTAGAGAGGCTATATACAGTAGAGAGGATATATACAGTAGAGGCTATATACAGTAGAGGCTATATACAGTAGAGGGGCTATATACAGTAGAGAGGCTCTATACAGTAGAGTGGCTATATACAGTAGAGAGGCTATATACAGTAGAGAGGCTATATACAGTAGAGAGGCTCTATACAGTAGAGTGGCTATATACAGTAGAGAGGTTATATACAGTAGAGAGGCTATATACAGTAGAGGGGCTATATACAGTAGAGAGGCTATATACAGTAGTGAGGCTATATACAGTAGTGAGGCTATATACAGTAGTGAGGCTATATACAGTAGAGAGGCTATATACAGTAGAGAGGTTATATACAGTAGAGAGGCTATATACAGTAGAGATGATATATACAGTAGAGAGGCTATATACAGTAGAGGCTATACACAGTAGAGAGGCTATACACAGTAGAGAGGCCATATACAGTAGAGAGGCTATATACAGTAGAGAGGCTATATACAGTAGAGAGGCTATATACAGTAGAGGGGCTATATACAGTAGAGAGGCTATATACAGTAGTGAGGCTATATACAGGAGAGAGGCTATATACATTAGAGAGGTTATATACAGTAGAGGGGCTATATACAGTAGAGAGGCTATATACAGTAGCGAGTCTATATACAGTAGCGAGTCTATATACAGTAGCGAGTCTATATACAGTAGAGAGGCTATATACAGTAGAGATGCTATATACAGTAGATGGGCTATATACAGTAGATAGGCTATAACAGTAGAGGCTATATACAGTAGAGGCTGTATACAGTAGAGAGGCTGTATACAGTAGAGAGGCTATATACAGTAGAGAGGCTATATACAGTAGAGAGGCTATATACAGTAGAGAGGCTATATACAGTAGAGAGGCTATATACAGTAGAGAGGCTATATACAGTAGAGAGGCTATATACAGTAGAGATGCTATATACAGTAGAGAGGCTATATACAGTAGTTGTTATCTGTCTGGTACCAGTCGACCCACTTGTGTTATGAGACGTGGCTGGTTCTCTGTCTGGTACCAGTCGACCCAGTAGTGTTATGAGACGTGGCTGGTTCTCTGTCTGGTACCAGTCGACCCAGTAGTGTTATGAGATGTGGCTGGTTCTCTGTCTGGTACCAGTCGACCCAGTAGTGTTATGAGATGTGGCTGGTTCTCTGTCTGGTACCAGTCGACCCAGTAGTGTTATGAGATGTGGCTGGTTCTCTGTCTGGTACCAGTCGACCCAGTAGTGTTATGAGACGTGGCTGGTTCTCTGTCTGGTACCAGTCGACCCAGTAGTGTTATGAGACGTGGCTGGTTCTCTGTCTGGTACCAGTCGACCCAGTAGTGTTATGAGACGTGGCTGGTTCTCTGTCTGGTACCAGTCGACCCAGTAGTGTTATGAGACGTGGCTGGTTCTCTGTCTGGTACCAGTCGACCCAGTAGTGTTATGAGATGTGGCTGGTTCTCTGTCTGGTACCAGTCGACCCAGTAGTGTTATGAGATGTGGCTGGTTCTCTGTCTGGTACCAGTCGACCCAGTAGTGTTATGAGACGTGGCTGGTTCTCTGTCTGGTACCAGTCGACCCAGTAGTGTGATGAGATGTGGCTGGTTCTCTGTCTGGTACCAGTCGACCCAGTAGTGTCATGAGACGTGGCTGGTTCTCTGTCTGGTACCAGTCGACCCAGTAGTGTTATGAGACGTGGCTGGTTCTCTGTCTGGTACCAGTCGACCCAGTAGTGTTATGAGACGTGGCTGGTTCTCTGTCTGGTACCAGTCGACCCAGTAGTGTTATGAGATGTGGCTGGTTCTCTGTCTGGTACCAGTCGACCCAGTAGTGTGATGAGACGTGGCTGGTTCTCTGTCTGGTACCAGTCGACCCAGTAGTGTTATGAGACGTGGCTGGTTCTCTGTCTGGTACCAGTCGACCCAGTAGTGATATGAGACGTGGCTGGTTCTCTGTCTGGTACCAGTCGACCCAGTAGTGTTATGAGACGTGGCTGGTTCTCTGTCTGGTACCAGTCGACCCAGTAGTGTTATGAGACGTGGCTGTGATCCAAGCCACCTTCACCCACTATAAATCTCAGAGAAAGGCCTGTCTTAATCACAGTGATGTCTTGCCATACCAGGGACTGAAGCAGAGTCCCGTAGACAGGGACTGAAGCAGAGTCCTGGAGACAGGGACTGAAGCAGAGTCCCGGAGACAGGGACTGAAGCAGAGTCCCGGAGACAGGGACTGAAGCAGAGTCCTGGAGACAGGGACTGAAGCAGAGTCCCGGAGACAGGGACTGAAGCAGAGTCCCGGAGACAGGGACTGAAGCAGAGTCCCGGAGACAGGGACTGAAGCAGACTCCTGGAGACAGGGACTGAAGCAGAGTCCCGGAGACAGGGACTGAAGCAGAGTCCCGGAGACAGGGACTGAAGCAGAGTCCAGGAGACAGGGACTGAAGCAGAGTCCCGGAGACAGGGACTGAAGCAGAGTCCCGGAGACAAGCACTGTATATTTGGTCACATATTGTTACGGGAGCGACGTAGGAGATGGGAAGAAGGTACGGGAAAGGTTTATTAGCTGACGGACATGAAACGGAACAGGAACAGCGTCTGGACAGGAATACATAAAACAATACGGAACAACGCGGAACAAAGGGAACACAACTAAGGAAACAGGAAACAGGGGGTAATCAACAAAGTGAAGGAGTCCAGGTGAGTCCCAACGAGCGCAGCTGCATGTAATGTTGGTAACAGGAGTGTATGATGGGTAGCCTGGCGCCCTCGACCGCCAGGGAGAAGGAGGAGGCACGACAATATTTACTGATGAACAACACCCAGGCAAAGATATTGTTTCTAAAACAATAAAACATGACGGGAAATAAACTCAGGATGACTTCAGTCATATGAGCTGAACACTGTAGACTGAACTAGGTAACACTGTAGACTGAACTAGGTAACACTGTAGACTGAACTAGGTAACACTGTAGACTGAACTAGGTAACACTGTAGACTGAACTAGGTAACACTGTAGACTGAACTAGGTAACACTGTAGACTGAACTAGGTAACACTGTAGACTGAACTAGGTAACACTGTAGACTGAACTAGGTAACACCGTAGACTGCACTAGGTTACACTGTAGACTGAACTAGGTAACACTGTAGACTGAACTAGGTAACACTGTAGACTGAACTAGGTAACACCGTAGACTGAACTAGGTAACACCGTAGACTGCACTAGGTTACACTGTAGACTGAACTAGGTAACACCGTAGACTGAACTAGGTAACACCGTAGACTGAACTAGGTAACACCGTAGACTGAACTAGGTAACACCGTAGACTGCACTAGGTTACACCGTAGACTGAACTAGGTAACACCGTAGACTGAACTAGGTAACACCGTAGACTGCACTAGGTTACACCGTAGACTGAACTAGGTAACGCTGTAGACTGAACTAGGTAACACTGTAGACTGAACTAGGTAACACTGTAGACTGAACTAGGTAACCCTGTAGACTGAACTAGGTAACACTGTAGACTGAACTAGGTAACACTGTAGACTGAACTAGGTAACACTGTAGACTGAACTAGGTAACACCGTAGACTGAACTAGGTAACACCGTATACTGAACTAGGTAACACCGTAGACTGCACTAGGTTACACTGTAGACTGAACTAGGTAACACTGTAGACTGAACTAGGTAACACCGTAGACTGAACTAGGTAACACTGTAGACTGCACTAGGTTACACTGTAGACTGAACTAGGTAACACTGTAGACTGCACTAGGTTACACTGTAGACTGAACTAGGTAACACTGTAGACTGCACTAGGTTACACTGTAGACTGAACTAGGTAACACTGTAGACTGAACTAGGTAACACTGTAGACCGAACTAGGTAACACTGTAGACTGAACTAGGTAACACTGTAGACTGAACTAGGTAACACCGTAGACTGAACTAGGTAACACCGTAGACTGAACTAGGTAACACCGTAGACTGAACTAGGTAACACCGTAGACTGAACTAGGTAACACCGTAGACTGAACTAGGTAACACCGTAGACTGAACTAGGTAACACCGTAGACTGCACTAGGTTACACTGTAGACTGAACTAGGTAACACTGTAGACTGAACTAGGTAACACTGTAGACTGCACTAGGTTACACTGTAGACTGAACTAGGTAACACTGTAGACTGCACTAGGTTACACTGTAGACTGAACTAGGTAACACTGTAGACTGCACTAGGTTACACTGTAGACTGAACTAGGTAACACTGTAGACTGAACTAGGTAACACTGTAGACCGAACTAGGTAACACTGTAGACCGAACTAGGTAACACTGTAGACTGAACTAGGTAACACCGTAGACTGAACTAGGTAACACTGTAGACTGAACTAGGTAACACTGTAGACTGAACTAGGTAACACTGTAGACTGAACTAGGTAACACCGTAGACTGAACTAGGTAACACCGTAGACTGAACTAGGTAACACCGTAGACTGAACTAGGTAACACTGTAGACTGAACTAGGTAACACTGTAGACTGAACTAGGTAACACTGTAGACTGAACTAGGTAACCCTGTAGACTGAACTAGGTAACACTGTAGACTGAACTAGGTAACCCTGTAGACTGAACTAGGTAACACTGTAGACTGAACTAGGTAACACCGTAGACTGAACTAGGTAACACCGTAGACTGAACTAGGTAACACTGTAGACTGAACTAGGTAACACTGTAGACTGAACTAGGTAACGCTGTAGACTGAACTAGGTAACTCTGTAGACTGAACTAGGTAACACTGTAGACTGAACTAGGTAACACTGTAGACTGAACTAGGTAACACTGTAGACTGAACTAGGTAACCCTGTAGACTGAACTAGGTAACACTGTAGACTGAACTAGGTAACACTGTAGACTGAACTAGGTAACACCGTAGACTGAACTAGGTAACACCGTAGACTGAACTAGGTAACACCGTAGACTGAACTAGGTAACACTGTAGACTGAACTAGGTAACACTGTAGACTGCACTAGGTAACACTGTAGACTGAACTAGGTAACACTGTAGACTGAACTAGGTAACGCTGTAGACTGAACTAGGTAACACTGTAGACTGAACTAGGTAACACTGTAGACTGAACTAGGTGTAATGGTAAATAACATGGTTGAACACTGTAGACCGTACTAGGTATCACTGTAGACCGAACTAGGTAACACTGTAGACTGCACTAGGTAACACTGTAGACTGAACTAGGTAACACTGTAGACTGAACTAGGTAACACTGTAGACTGAACTAGGTAACACTGTAGACTGAACTAGGTAACACTGTAGACTGAACTAGGTAACACTGTAGACTGAACTAGGTAACACCGTAGACTGAACTAGGTAACACCGTAGACTGAACTAGGTAACACTGTAGACTGAACTAGGTAACACTGTAGACTGAACTAGGTAACACCGTAGACTGAACTAGGTAACACCGTAGACTGAACTAGGTAACACTGTAGACTGAACTAGGTAACACTGTAGACTGAACTAGGTAACACTGTAGACTGCACTAGGTAACACTGTAGACTGAACTAGGTAACACTGTAGACTGAACTAGGTAACGCTGTAGACTGAACTAGGTAACACTGTAGACTGAACTAGGTAACACTGTAGACTGAACTAGGTGTAATGGTAAATAACATGGTTGAACACTGTAGACCGTACTAGGTATCACTGTAGACCGAACTAGGTAACACTGTAGACTGCACTAGGTAACACTGTAGACTGAACTAGGTAACACTGTAGACTGAACTAGGTAACACTGTAGACTGAACTAGGTAACACTGTAGACTGAACTAGGTAACACTGTAGACTGAACTAGATAACGCTGTAGACTGAACTAGGTAACACTGTAGACTGAACTAGGTAACACTGTAGACTGAACTAGGTAACACTGTAGACTGAACTAGGTAACACTGTAGACTGAACTAGGTAACACTGTAGACTGAACTAGGTAACACTGTAGACTGCACTAGGTAACACTGTAGACTGAACTAGGTAACACTGTAGACTGAACTAGGTAACACTGTAGACTGAACTAGGTAACACTGTAGACTGAACTAAGTAACACTGTAGACTGAACTAGGTACCACTGTAGACTGAACTAGGTAACACTGTAGACTGAACTAGGTAACACTGTAGACTGAACTAGGTAACACTGTAGACTGAACTAGGTAACACTGTAGACTGAACTAGGTAACACCGTAGACTGAACTAGGTAACACCGTAGACTGAACTAGGTAACACTGTAGACTGAACTAGGTAACACTGTAGACTGAACTAGGTAACACCGTAGACTGAACTAGGTAACACCGTAGACTGAACTAGGTAACACCGTAGACTGAACTAGGTAACACTGTAGACTGAACTAGGTAACACCGTAGACTGAACTAGGTAACACTGTAGACTGAACTAGGTAACACCGTAGACTGAACTAGGTAACACCGTAGACTGAACTAGGTAACACTGTAGACTGAACTAGGTAACACTGTAGACTGAACTAGGTAACACCGTAGACTGAACTAGGTAACACTGTAGACTGAACTAGGTAACACCGTAGACTGAACTAGGTAACACTGTAGACTGAACTAGGTAACACTGTAGACTGAACTAGGTAACACTGTAGACTGAACTAGGTAACACTGTAGACTGAACTAGGTAACACTGTAGACTGAACTAGGTGACACTGTAGACTGAACTAGGTAACACTGTAGACTGCACTAGGTAACACTGTAGACTGAACTAGGTAACACTGTAGACTGAACTAGGTAACGCTGTAGACTGAACTAGGTAACACTGTAGACTGAACTAGGTAACACTGTAGACTGAACTAGGTGTAATGGTAAATAACATGGTTGAACACTGTAGACCGTACTAGGTATCACTGTAGACCGAACTAGGTAACACTGTAGACTGCACTAGGTAACACTGTAGACTGAACTAGGTAACACTGTAGACTGAACTAGGTAACACTGTAGACTGAACTAGGTAACACTGTAGACTGAACTAGGTAACACTGTAGACTGAACTAGGTAACGCTGTAGACTGAACTAGGTAACACTGTAGACTGAACTAGGTAACACTGTAGACTGAACTAGGTAACACTGTAGACTGAACTAGGTAACACTGTAGACTGAACTAGGTAACACTGTAGACTGAACTAGGTAACACTGTAGACTGCACTAGGTAACACTGTAGACTGAACTAGGTAACACTGTAGACTGAACTAGGTAACACTGTAGACTGAACTAGGTAACACTGTAGACTGAACTAAGTAACACTGTAGACTGAACTAGGTAACACTGTAGACTGAACTAGGTAACACTGTAGACTGAACTAGGTAACACTGTAGACTGAACTAAGTAACACTGTATACTGAACTAGGTAACACTGTAGACTGAACTAGGTAACACTGTAGACTGAACTAGGTAACGCTGTAGACTGAACTAGGTAACACTGTAGACTGAACTAGGTAACACTGTAGACTGAACTAGGTAACACTGTAGACTGAACTAGGTAACACTGTAGACTGAACTAGGTAACACTGTAGACTGAACTAGGTAACGCTGTAGACTGAACTAGGTAACACTGTAGACTGAACTAGGTAACACTGTAGACTGAACTAGGTAACACTGTAGACTGAACTAGGTAACACTGTAGACTGAACTAGGTAACACTGTAGACTGAACTAGGTAACACTGTAGACTGAACTAGGTTACACTGTAGACTGAACTAGGTGTCATGGTAAATAACATGGTTAATCTAGCATACTGCATTAAGGTCATCTAGCTGGTTACTTCTCTCTCTGAAGAGACCAGTAGCCGTGGAAACTAGATAAATACTTCATCCAGGCCCAGTATTACTCATAACGGAAAATCCATAACAAATCAGATGCATCCATCAGGGAGAGAGTTTGTTCCTCATGAAGACCTGGGATGAGTCCCTCAGGGAGAGAGTTTGTTCCTCGTGAAGACCTGGGATGAGTCCCTCAGGGAGAGAGTTTGTTCCTCGTGAAGACATGGGATGAGTCCCTCAGGGAGAGAGTTTGTTCCTCGTGAAGACCTGGGATGAGTCCCTCAGGGAGAGAGTTTGTTCCTGATGAAGACCTGGGATGAGTCCCTCAGGGTGAGAGTTTGTTCCTCATGAAGACCTGGGATGAGTCCCTCAGGGAGAGAGTTTGTTCCCAATGAAGACCTGGGATGAGTCCCTCAGGGAGAGAGTTTGTTCCCAATGAAGACCTGGGATGAGTCCCTCAGGGAGAGAGTTTGTTCCCAATGAAGACCTGGGATGAGTCCCTCAGGGAGATAGTTTGTTCCTGATGAAGACCTGGGATGAGTCCCTCAGGGAGAGAGTTTGTTCCCAATGAAGACCTGGGATGAGTCCCTCAGGGAGAGAGTTTGTTCCTGATGAAGACCTGGGATGAGCTCCTCAGGGAGAGAGTTTGTTCCTGATGAAGACCTGGGATGAGTTCCTCAGGGAGAGAGTTTGTTCCTGATGAAGACCTGGGATGAGTCCCTCAGGGTGAGAGTTTGTTCCTGATGAAGACCTGGGATGAGTCCCTCAGGGAGAGAGTTTGTTCCTCATGAAGACCGGGGATGAGTCCCTCAGGGAGAGAGTTTGTTCCTGATGAAGACCTGGGATGAGTCCCTCAGGGAGAGAGTTTGTTCCTCATGAAGACCTGGGATGAGTCCCTCAGGGAGAGAGATTGTTCCTCATGAAGACCTGGGATGAGTTCCTCAGGGAGAGAGTTTGTTCCTCATGAAGACCTGGGATGAGTCCCTCAGGGAGAGAGTTTGTTCCTCATGAAGACCTGGGATGAGTCCCTCAAGGAGAGAGTTTGTTCCTGATGAAGACCTGGGATGAGTCCCTCAGGGAGAGAGTTTGTTCCCAAAGAAGACCTGGGATGAGTCCCTCAGGGAGAGAGTTTGTTCCTCATGAAGACCTGGGATGAGTCCATCAGGGAGAGCGTTTGTTCCTGATGAAGACCTGGAATGAGTCCATCAGGGAGAGAGTTTGTTCCTCATGAAGACCTGGGATGAGTCCCTCAGGGAGAGAGTTTGTTCCTCATGAAGACCTGGGATGAGTCCATCAGGGAGAGAGTTTGTTCCTGATGAAGACCTGGGATGAGTCCCTCAGGGAGAGAGTTTGTTCCTGATGAAGACCTGGGATGAGTCCCTCAGGGAGAGAGTTTGTTCCTCATGAAGACCTGGGATGAGTCCCTCAGGGAGAGAGTTTGTTCCTCATGAAGACCTGGGATGAGTCCATCAGGGAGAGAGTTTGTTCCTCATGAAGACCTGGGATGAGTCCATCAGGGAGAGAGTTTGTTCCTCATGAAGACCTGGGATGAGTCCATCAGGGAGAGAGTTTGTTCCTCATGAAGACCTGGGATGAGTCCCTCAGGGAGAGAGTTTGTTCCTCATGAAGACCTGGGATGAGTCCCTCAGGGAGAGAGTTTGTTCCTGATGAAGACCTGGGATGAGTCCCTCAGGGAGACAGTTTGTTCCTCATGAAGACCTGGGATGAGTCCCTCAGGGAGAGAGTTTGTTCCTCATGAAGACCTGGGATGAGTGCCTCAGGGAGAGAGTTTGTTCCTCATGAAGACCTGGGATGAGTCCCTCAGGGAGAGAGTTTGTTCCTCATGAAGACCTGGGATGAGTCCCTCAGGGAGAGAGTTTGTTCCTCATGAAGACCTGGGATGAGTCCCTCAGGGAGAGAGTTTGTTCCTCATGAAGACCTGGGATGAGTCCCTCAGGGAGAGAGTTTGTTCCTGATGAAGACCTGGGATGAGTCCCTCAGGGAGAGAGTTTGTTCCTCATGAAGATGATATGGGATGTGTCCAAAATGGCTATACTATATACACTATACCTCTAACCGCTAGGCTACCTGCCTCTAACCACTACCTGCCTCTAACCGCTAGGCTACCTGCCTCTAACCACTAGGCTACATGCCTCTAACCACTAGGCTACCTGCCTCTAACCACTAGGCTACCTGCCTCTAACCACTAGGCTACCTGCCTCTAACCACTAGGCTACCTGCCTCTAACCACTAGGCTACCTGCCTCTAACCACTAGGCTACCTGCCTCTAACCACTAGGCTACCTGCCTCTAACCACTAGGCTACCTGCCTCTACCCACTAGGCTACATGCCTCTAACCACTAGGCTACCTGCCTCTAACCACTAGGCTACCTGCCTCTAACCACTAGGCTACCTGCCTCTAACCACTAGGCTACCTGCCTCTAACCACTAGGCTACCTGCCTCTAACCACTAGGCTACCTGTCTCTAACCACTAGGCTACCTGCCTCTAACCACTAGGCTACCTGCCTCTAACCACTAGGCTACCTGCCTCTAACCACTAGGCTACCTGCCTCTAACCACTAGTCTACCTGCCTCTAACCACTAGTCTACCTGCCTCTAACCACTAGTTTACCTGCCTCTAACCACTAGGCTACCTGCCTCTAACCACTAGGCTACATGCCTCTAACCACTAGGCTACCTGCCTCTAACCACTAGGCTACCTGCCTCTAACCACTAGGCTACCTGCCTCTAACCACTAGGCTACCTGCCTCTAACCACTAGTCTACCTGCCTCTAACCACTAGTCTACCTGCCTCTAACCACTAGTCTACCTGCCTCTAACCACTAGGATACCTGCCTCTAACCACTAGGCTACCTGCCTCTAACCACTAGTCTACCTGCCTCTAACCACTAGTCTACCTGCCTCTAACCACTAGTCTACCTGCCTCTAACCACTAGGATACCTGCCTCTAACCACTAGGCTACCTGCCTCTAACCACTAGTCTACCTGCCTCTAACCACTAGGCTACCTGCCTCTAACCACTAGGCTACCTGCCTCTAACCACTAGGCTACCTGCCTCTAACCACTAGGCTACCTGCTCTAACCACTAGGCTATCTAACCACTAGGCTACCTGCCTCCCCCTCTAACCACTAGGCTACCTACCTCTAACCACTAGGCTACCTGCTCTAACCACTAGGCTACCTGCTCTAACCACTAGGCTACCTGCTCTAACCACTAGGCTACCTAACCACTAGGCTACCTGCCTCCCCCTCTAACCACTAGGCTACCTACCTCTAACCACTAGGCTACCTGCCTCTAACCACTAGTCTACCTGCCTCTAACCACTAGTCTACCTGCCTCTAACCACTAGTCTACCTGCCTCTAACCACTAGTCTACCTGCCTCTAACCACTAGGATACCTGCCTCTAACCACTAGGATACCTGCCTCTAACCACTAGGATACCTGCCTCTAACCACTAGGCTACCTGCCTCTAACCACTAGGCTACCTGCCTCTAACCACTAGGCTACCTGCCTCTAACCACCAGGCTACCTGCCTCTAACCACTAGGCTACCTGCTCTAACCACTAGGCTACCTAACCACTAGGCTACCTGCCTCCCCCTCTAACCACTAGGCTACCTACCTCTAACCACTAGGCTACCTGCTCTAACCACTAGGCTACCTAACCACTAGGCTACCTGCCTCCCCCTCTAACCACTAGGCTACCTACCTCTAACCACTAGGCTACCTGCCTCTAACCACTAGTCTACCTGCCTCTAACCACTAGTCTACCTGCCTCTAACCACTAGTCTACCTGCCTCTAACCACTAGTCTACTTGCCTCTAACCACTAGGCTACCTGCCTCTAACCACTAGGCTACCTGCCTCTAACCACTAGGCTACCTGCCTCTAACCACTAGGCTACCTGCCTCTAACCACTAGTCTACCTGCCTCTAACCACTAGGCTACCTGCCTCTAACCACTAGGCTACCTGCCTCTAACCACTAGGCTACCTGCCTCTAACCACTAGGCTACCTGCCTCTAACCACTAGGCTACCTGCCTCTAACCACTAGGCTACCTGCCTCTAACCACTAGGCTACCTAACCACTAGGCTACCTGCCTCCCCCTCTAACCACTAGGCTACCTACCTCTAACCACTAGGCTACCTGCTCTAACCACTAGGCTACCTAACCACTAGGCTACCTGCCTCCCCCTCTAACCACTAGGCTACCTACCTCTAACCACTAGGCTACCTGCCTCTAAACACTAGGCTACCTGCCTCTAACCACTAGGCTACCTGCTCTAACCACTAGGCTACCTAACCACTAGGCTACCTGCCTCCCCCTCTAAACACTAGGCTACCTGCCTCTAAACACTAGGCTACCTGCCTCTAAACACTAGGCTACCTGCCTCTAACCACTAGGCTACCTGCCTCTAACCACTAGGCTACCTGCCTCTAACCACTAGGATACCTGCCTCTAACTACTAGGCTACCTGCCTCTAACCACTAGGCTACCTGCCTCTAACCACTAGGCTACCTGCCTCTAACCACCAGGCTACCTGCCTCTAACCACTAGGCTACCTGCTCTAACCACTAGGCTACCTAACCACTAGGCTACCTGCCTCCCCCTCTAACCACTAGGCTACCTACCTCTAACCACTAGGCTACCTGCTCTAACCACTAGGCTACCTAACCACTAGGCTACCTGCCTCCCCCTCTAACCACTAGGCTACCTACCTCTAACCACTAGGCTACCTGCCTCTAACCACTAGTCTACCTGCCTCTAACCACTAGTCTACCTGCCTCTAACCACTAGTCTACTTGCCTCTAACCACTAGTCTACTTGCCTCTAACCACTAGGCTACCTGCCTCTAACCACTAGGCTACCTGCCTCTAACCACTAGGCTACCTGCCTCTAACCACTAGGCTACCTGCCTCTAACCACTAGGCTACCTGCCTCTAACCACTAGGCTACCTAACCACTAGGCTACCTGCCTCTAACCACTAGGCTACCTAACCACTAGGCTACCTGCCTCCCCCTCTAACCACTAGGCTACCTACCTCTAACCACTAGGCTACCTGCTCTAACCACTAGGCTACCTAACCACTAGGCTACCTGCCTCCCCCTCTAACCACTAGGCTACCTACCTCTAACCACTAGGCTACCTGCCTCTAAACACTAGGCTACCTGCCTCTAACCACTAGGCTACCTGCTCTAACCACTAGGCTACCTAACCACTAGGCTACCTGCCTCCCCCTCTAACCACTAGGCTACCTACCTCTAACCACTAGGCTACCTGCCTCTAAACACTAGGCTACCTGCCTCTAAACACTAGGCTACCTGCCTCTAACCACTAGGCTACCTGCCTCTAACCACTCGGCTACCTGCCGCTAACCACTAGGCTACCTGCCTCTAACCACTAGGCTACCTGCCTCTAACCACTAGGCTACCTGCCTCTAACCACTCGGCTACCTGCCTCTAACCACTAGGCTACCTGCCTCTAACCACTAGGCTACCTGCCTCTAACCACTAGGCTACCTTCAGTACTTGTTGTATATGTATCATATCATCATATCATCCTGGGGATCATTTACACGGCAGCTCACAAGGAAATGTTCCACGCCTGAATCTGATTGGAGGATCCCCAATATATCAAGTTACATCAGGAAATGGGGCAATTCCAAAACATCAAAACTGCATCCGTATCTGCATAACGATGATGGACCAATCAAATTAAAGTGTGATATTCTGGTCTCCCCACTATAATAATGGAGACTGAACAGGTGTGATACATGACATAACAACATCACATTAAAGTGTGATATTCTGGTCTCCCCACTATAATAATGGAGACTGAACAGGTGTGATACATGACATAACAACATCACATTAAAGTGTGATATTCTGGTCTCCCCACTATAATAATGTAGACTGAACAGGTGTGATACATGACATAACAACATCACATTAAAGTGTGATATTCTGGTCTCCCCACTATAATAATGGAGACTGAACAGGTGTGATACATGACATAACAACATCACATTAAAGTGTGATATTCTGGTCTCCCCACTATAATAATGGAGACTGAACAGGTGTGATACATGACATAACAACATCACATTAAAGTGTGATATTCTGGTCTCCCCACTATAATAATGGAGACTGTTACAGGTGTGATACATGACATAACAACATCACATTAAAGTGTGATATTCTGGTCTCCCCACTATAATAATGGAGACTGAACAGGTGTGATACATGATTCAGATCCAGCAGGATTGTGATAGAACAGTGATGACAGGAGGTGTTGACAAATACAACAGGCTGAATGATCTTCTTGAATTGGCCTGGACCGGCAGACAGGCCATAGAACTAGCCTAGATTCACATGGACTTTTACAAGTGGATGGTCGTTCTATAGCTTATATTTCTATAATAGAGAGGGTAGCTTCACCACAAACGATAACCATAACGAAACAGTGCAGTCTGATTGGGCTAATGGACGAGGTATAGTGAGGAAGCGAGGCGTTGAACTCACCACCACGTCGGTCCTCATCTTGCCGAAGGTGTTGATCAGGTGAGTGTAGTGGTAGTCCTCCATCTGTCTCAGAGTAGCGGTCATACTGGCCACGAAGCTGCCCTGTACAGAGAGAGAGGGGGGAGAGGGGGAGGGGGGGGGAGAGAGAGAGGGAGAGGAGAGATGGAGAGATGGAGAGAGAGGGAGACAGAGAGAGATGGGGAGGGGGAGAGGGGGAGGGAGGGGGAGAGAGAGAGAGAGAGAGGGAGACAGAGAGAGATGGGGAGGGGGAGAGAGAGAGAGGGGGAGGGGGAGGGAGAGAGATAGAGAGGGGGAGGGGGAGGGAGGGGGAAGGGGAGAGAGAGATGGAGAGAGAGAGAGGGAGAGGGGGAGGGAGGGGGAGGGGGAGAGAGAGAGAGAGGGAGACAGAGATAGATGGGGAGGGGGAGAGAGATGGAGAGAGGGGAAGGGGGAGAGAGAGAGGGGGGGGGGGAGAGAGAGAGAGGGGGGGAGGGAGAGAGAGAGAGAGAGGGGGAGGGAGAGAGAGAGGGGGGGAGGGAGAGAGAGAGAGAGAGATAGGAGAGAAAGAGGGGGAGGGAGAGAGAGAGGTAGAGGAAAACATTCAATACACAATACAAAACACATAGTTCATACTGTAATTGGTGTCCAGTAAAAGCAATGGCTCAATGATTGTTGTTTGAGAAGCAGAAGGAGCAGATGGAGAGGAGGAAAATGAGCTCAATTATCAAGTCAGAGTCGAAGCTGGGCTAGCTAATAACCCTGTTGAGCTGAGACTGGGAGGCAGGCCTGGAATGGGTCCTACAGCTAGGCTGGGCTAGCTAATAACCCTGTTGAGCTGAGACTGGGAGGCAGGCCTGGAATGGGTCCTACAGCTAGGCTGGGCTAGCTAATAACCCTGTTGAGCTGAGACTGGGAGGCAGGCCTGGAATGGGTCCTACAGCGAGGCTGAGACTGGGAGGCAGGCCTGGAATGGGTCCTACAGCTAGGCTGGGCTAGCTAATAACCCTGTTGAGCTGAGACTGGGAGGCAGGCCTGGAATGGGTCCTACAGCTAGGCTGGGCTAGCTAATAACCCTGTTGAGCTGAGACTGGGAGGCAGGCCTGGAATGGGTCCTACAGCGAGGCTGAGACTGGGAGGCAGGCCTGGAATGGGTCCTACAGCGAGGCTGGGCTAGCTAATAACCCTGTTGAGCTGAGACTGGGAGGCAGGCCTGGAATGGGTCCTACAGCGAGGCTGAGACTGGGAGGCAGGCCTGGAATGGGTCCTACAGCGAGGCTGGGCTAGCTAATAACCCTGTTGAGCTGAGACTGGGAGGCAGGCCTGGAATGGGTCCTACAGCGAGGCTGAGACTGGGAGGCAGGCCTGGAATGGGTCCTACAGCGAGGCTGGGCTAGCTAATAACCCTGTTTAGCTGAGACTGGGAGGCAGGCCTGGAATGGGTCCTACAGCGAGGCTGGGCTAGCTAATAACCCTGTTGAGCTGAGACTGGGAGGCAGGCCTGGAATGGGTCCCTACAGCTAGGCTGGGCTAGCTAATAACCCTGTTGAGCTGAGACTGGGAGGCAGGCCTGGAATGGGTCCTACAACTAGGCTGGGCTAGCTAATAACCCTGTTGAGCTGAGACTGGGAGGCAGGCCTGGAATGGGTCCTACAGCCAGGCTGGGCTGAGACTAGGAGAGAGGGCCAGCCAGAAGCCTGAGCTGAGACAGGGAGAGAGGCCCAGCCAGAAGCCTGAGTTGAGACAGGGAGAGAGGCCCAGCCAGAAGCCTGAGTTGAGGCAGGGAGAGAGGCCCAGCCAGAAGCCTGAGCTGAGACAGGGAGAGAGGCCCAGCCAGAAGCCTGAGTTGAGACAGGGAGAGAGGCCCAGCCAGTCTCAGGCATTGAAGGATAACTGGACTGAGAGAAGAGTTAGAGTAGAGTGTTTGAGACATTGGCACAGTGAGATATAACTGATTGGTGTTGAAGTGTCCGGGGGGGTCAAGAGAGAGATGGAGTGGAGAAAGTATAAAGTGGAGTGAAAAATGAACATCTCTCTCTGTCGGTCGGCACTGTGAGAGGTGCGTTTCTACAGAAACCATTAAGGATTCAACGTAACGGAAGAGGACTTACCAAATACATGAGAAAATACTAGACAAAAGAGGAAGGGAGGGATGAAGAGCGATTCTGCTAGTAGAGTCTGGTCCAGCAAGATCATAAATAGAAGAGGTGAGAAGAGGGGTGTGGACACTACAAGAGGGAAGGGTTATAGAGACTACAAGAGGGAAGGGTTATAGAGACTACAAGAGGGAAGGGTTATAGAGACTACAAGAGGGAAGGGTTATAGAGACTACAAGAGGGAAGGGTTATAGAGACTACAAGAAGGAAGGGTTATAGAGACTACAAGATGGAAGGGTTAAAGAGACTACAAGAGGGAAGGGTTATAGAGACTACAAGAGGGAAGGGTTATAGAGACTACAAGAAGGAAGGGTTATAGAGACTACAAGAGGGAAGGGTTATAGAGACTACAAGAGGGAAGGGTTATAGAGACTACAAGAGGGAAGGGTTATAGAGACTACAAGAGGGAAAGGTTATAGAGACTACAAGAGGGAAGGGTTATAGAGACTACAAGATGGAAGGGTTATAGAGACTACAATAGGGAAGGGTTATAGAGACTACAAGAGGGAAGGGTTATAGAGACTACAAGAGGGAAGGGTTATAGAAACTACAAGAGGGAAGGGTTATAGAGACTACAAGATGGAATGGTTATAGAGACTACAAGAGAGACGGGTTATAGAGACTACAAGAGGGAAGGGTTATAGAGACTACAAGAGGGAAGGGTTATATAAACTACAAGAGGGAAGGGTTATAGAGACTACAAGAGGGAAGGGTTATAGAGACTACAAGAGGGAAGGGTTACATAGACTACAAGAGGGAAGGGTTATAGAGACTACAAGAGGGAAGGGTTATAGAGACTACAAGAGGGAAGGATTATATAGACTACAAGAGGGAAGGGTTATAGAGACTACAAGAGGGAAGGGTTATAAAGACTACAAGAGGGACGGGTTATAGAGACTACAAGAGGGAAGGGTTATAGAGACTACAAGAGGGAAGGGTTATAGAGACTACAAGAGGGAAGGGTTATAGAGACTACAAGAGGGACGGGTTATAGAGACTACACGAGGGAAGGGTTATAGAGACTACAAGAGGGAAGGGTTATATAGACTACAAGAGGGAAGGGGTGTAGAGACTACAAGAGGGAAGGGTTATAGAGACTACAAGAGGGAAGGGTTATAGAGACTACAAGAGGGAAGGGTTATAGAGACTACAAGAGGGAAGGGTTATAGAGACTACAAGAGGGAAGGGTTATAGAGACTACAAGAGGGAAGGGTTATAGAGACTACAAGAGGGAAGGGTTATAGAGACTACACGAGAGAAGGGTTGTAGAGACTACAAGAGGGAAGAGTTATAGAGACTACAAGAGGGAAGGGTTATAGAGACTACAAGAGGGAATGGTTATAGAGACTACAAGAGGGAATGGTTATAGAGACTACAAGAGGGAAGGGTTATAGAGACTACAAGAGGGAAGGGTTATATAGACTACATTTACATTTAACATTTACATTTAAGTCATTTAGCAGACGCTCTTATCCAGAGCGACTTACAAATTGGAAAGTTCATACATATTCATCCTGGTCCCCCCGTGGGAATTGAACCCACAACCCTGGCGTTGCAAACGCCATGCTCTACCAACTGAGCCACACGGGGCCACAAGAGGGAAGGGTTATAGAGACTACATAGAGACTATAGACTATAGAGACTACAAGAGGAAAGGGGTGTAGATACTACAAGGCTGACTGAAAAAGAGGGACTACGATGTGTTAGATTGGAAGAGGATAGTCGTAGGAGAACAACGGGGACGGGAAAAGTAAAACATGAAATGGACTTTAACTTCTCCGATGTTGGTAAAATCAGGCTGTTTTCTAGAGACCAATTCTCAGTATAACTACACGAGGAGACTGAAAGCACACTGTACCTCAAACAGAGTCTGGATAGTAGGACTGATAGCACACTGTACCTCAAGCAGAGTCTGGATAGTAGGACTGATAGCACACTGTACCTCAAACAGAGTCTGGATAGTAGGCCTGGATTAACAGTCTGAACGACAGTGTTCATCAATAACTATTATCAGCCCATTCATATTGATTGGCTGTATCCACTAACTTATGTGATCTACAACTATACACCTGTAAACCAATACCTAGAAACCAACTTTCAATAACCACAAGACAGTTGGGAAATTCCACAAGTGTTAGACATTTTTCTTTTTCTTTATTTAACGAGGCAAATCAGTTTAAGAAGAAATTCTTATTTACAATGACGGCCTACCGGGGAACAGTGGGTTAACTGCCTTGTTCAGGGGAACAGTGGGTTAACTGCCTTGTTCAGGGGAACAGTGGGTTAACTGCCTTGTTCAGGGGAACAGTGGGTTAACTGCCTTGTTCAGGGGAACAGTGGGTTAACTGCCTTGTTCAGGGGAACAGTGGGTTAACTGCCTTGTTCAGGGGAACAGTGGGTTAACTGCCTTGTTCAGGGGAACAGTGGGTTAACTGCCTTGTTCAGGGGCAGAACAACAGATTTTTACCTTGTCAGCTCGGGGATTCGATCTCGCAACCTTTCGGTTACTAGTCCAACGCTCTAACCTCCAGGCTACCTGCCTCCCCTGCTTTCACAAGCCTGGAGAGATAACACTTTATATACCGGTCAGATGTACCTTCCCTGGTCTCCCGTCACTACAGCCTGAGAACGGAGACCAATTAGACTAGGCTTGATTAGAAAAGGAGTCTGAACGGATACTTCTCATTCCCTTCCTTCCTTTCCTAACCGCTGAACAAAGGATCCAATTACTTGATAGCAGGAGCAGATTACGGAAGAGAGGTGGAGTAGAGAGGAAAACAAGAGATGGAAACGAAAGAGGGAACTCCGTAAATAAATAGTAATGGGCCCAGCTGTGTCTCTTTCTAAATGGCTGTGCTACAACAGAACAGTGTAGAGTAGATTATTCCCCATGGGAATAGAGCAGATTAATCTAGCACAGACTAGATTATTCCCCATGGGAATAGAGCAGATTAATCTAGCACAGACTAGATGATTCCCCATGGGAATAGAGCAGATTAATCTAGCACAGACTAGATTATTCCCCATGGGAATAGAGCAGATTAATATCTAGCACATACTAGATTATTCCCCATGGGAATAGAGCAGATTAATATCTAGCACAGACTAGATTATTCCCCATGGGAATAGAGCAGATTAATATCTAGCACAGACTAGATTATTCCCCATGGGAATAGAGCATATTAATCTAGCACAGACTAGATTATTCCCCATGGGAATAGAGCATATTAATCTAGCACAGACTAGATTATTCCCCATGGGAATAGAGCAGATTAATCTAGCACAGACTAGATTATTCCCCATGGGAATAGAGCATATTAATCTAGCACAGACTAGATTATTCCCCATGGGAATAGAGCATATTAATCTAGCACAGACTAGATTATTCCCCATGGGAATAGAGCAGATTAATCTAGCACAGACTAGATTATTCCCCATGGGAATTAGAGCAGATTAATATCTAGTATAGATTATATTATTCCTCAAGGACAAAAAGTAGATTTATCTAGCACAGACTAGATTATTCCCCATGGGAATAGAGCAGATTAATATCTAGCACAGACTAGATTATTCCCCATGGGAATAGAGCAGATTAATCTAGCACAGACTAGATTATTCCCCATGGGAATAGAGCAGATTAATCTAGCACAGACCAGATTATTCCCCATGGGAATAGAGCAGATTAATCTAGCACAGACTAGATTATTCCCCATGGGAATAGAGCAGATTAATATCTAGCATAGACTAGATTATTCCCCATGGGAATAGAGCATATTAATCTAGCACAGACTAGATTATTCCCCATGGGAATAGAGCAGATTAATATCTAGCACAGACTAGATTATTCCCCATGGGAATAGAGCATATTAATCTAGCACAGACTAGATTATTCCCCATGGGAATAGAGCAGATTAATATCTAGCATAGACTAGATTATTCCCCATGGGAATAGAGCATATTAATCTAGCACAGACTAGATTATTCCCCATGGGAATAGAGCAGATTAATATCTAGCACAGACTAGATTATTCCCCATGGGAATAGAGCATATTAATCTAGCACAGGCTAGATTATTCCCCATGGGAATAGAGCAGATTAATCTAGCACAGACTAGATTATTCCCCATGGGAATAGAGCAGATTAATCTAGCACAGACTAGATGATTCCCCATGGGAATAGAGCAGATTAATCTAGCACAGACTAGATTATTCCCCATGGGAATAGAGCAGATTAATATCTAGCACATACTAGATTATTCCCCATGGGAATAGAGCAGATTAATATCTAGCACAGACTAGATTATTCCCCATGGGAATAGAGCAGATTAATATCTAGCACAGACTAGATTATTCCCCATGGGAATAGAGCATATTAATCTAGCACAGACTAGATTATTCCCCATGGGAATAGAGCATATTAATCTAGCACAGACTAGATTATTCCCCATGGGAATAGAGCAGATTAATCTAGCACAGACTAGATTATTCCCCATGGGAATAGAGCATATTAATCTAGCACAGACTAGATTATTCCCCATGGGAATAGAGCATATTAATCTAGCACAGACTAGATTATTCCCCATGGGAATAGAGCAGATTAATCTAGCACAGACTAGATTATTCCCCATGGGAATTAGAGCAGATTAATATCTAGTATAGATTATATTATTCCTCAAGGACAAAAAGTAGATTTATCTAGCACAGACTAGATTATTCCCCATGGGAATAGAGCAGATTAATATCTAGCACAGACTAGATTATTCCCCATGGGAATAGAGCAGATTAATCTAGCACAGACTAGATTATTCCCCATGGGAATAGAGCAGATTAATCTAGCACAGACTAGATTATTCCCCATGGGAATAGAGCATATTAATCTAGCACAGACTAGATTATTCCCCATGGGAATAGAGCAGATTAATATCTAGCACAGACTAGATTATTCCCCATGGGAATAGAGCATATTAATCTAGCACAGGCTAGATTATTCCCCATGGGAATAGAGCAGATTAATCTAGCACAGACTAGATTATTCCCCATGGGAATAGAGCAGATTAATCTAGCACAGACTAGATGATTCCCCATGGGAATAGAGCAGATTAATCTAGCACAGACTAGATTATTCCCCATGGGAATAGAGCAGATTAATATCTAGCACATACTAGATTATTCCCCATGGGAATAGAACAGATTAATATCTAGCACAGACTAGATTATTCCCCATGGGAATAGAGCAGATTAATATCTAGCACAGACTAGATTATTCCCCATGGGAATAGAGCATATTAATCTAGCACAGACTAGATTATTCCCCATGGGAATAGAGCATATTAATCTAGCACAGACTAGATTATTCCCCATGGGAATAGAGCAGATTAATCTAGCACAGACTAGATTATTCCCCATGGGAATAGAGCATATTAATCTAGCACAGACTAGATTATTCCCCATGGGAATAGAGCATATTAATCTAGCACAGACTAGATTATTCCCCATGGGAATAGAGCAGATTAATCTAGCACAGACTAGATTATTCCCCATGGGAATTAGAGCAGATTAATATCTAGTATAGATTATATTATTCCTCAAGGACAAAAAGTAGATTTATCTAGCACAGACTAGATTATTCCCCATGGGAATAGAGCAGATTAATATCTAGCACAGACTAGATTATTCCCCATGGGAATAGAGCAGATTAATCTAGCACAGACTAGATTATTCCCCATGGGAATAGAGCAGATTAATCTAGCACAGACCAGATTATTCCCCATGGGAATAGAGCAGATTAATCTAGCACAGACTAGATTATTCCCCATGGGAATAGAGCATATTAATCTAGCACAGACTAGATTATTCCCCATGGGAATAGAGCAGATTAATCTAGCACAGACTAGATTATTCCCCATGGGAATTAGAGCAGATTAATATCTAGTATAGATTATATTATTCCTCAAGGACAAAAAGTAGATTTATCTAGCACAGACTAGATTATTCCCCATGGGAATAGAGCAGATTAATATCTAGCACAGACTAGATTATTCCCCATGGGAATAGAGCAGATTAATCTAGCACAGACTAGATTATTCCCCATGGGAATAGAGCAGATTAATCTAGCACAGACCAGATTATTCCCCATGGGAATAGAGCAGATTAATCTAGCACAGACTAGATTATTCCCCATGGGAATAGAGCAGATTAATATCTAGCATAGACTAGATTATTCCCCATGGGAATAGAGCATATTAATCTAGCACAGACTAGATTATTCCCCATGGGAATAGAGCAGATTAATATCTAGCACAGACTAGATTATTCCCCATGGGAATAGAGCATATTAATCTAGCACAGGCTAGATTATTCCCCATGGGAATAGAGCAGATTAATCTAGCACAGACTAGATTATTCCTCAAGGAAATAAAACAGATTAATCTAGCACAGACTAGATGATTCCCCAAGGTAATAAAACAGATTAATCTAGCACAGATTAGAGATGATTCCCCAAGGTAATAAAACAGATTAATCTAGCACATTATATTATATTATTCCTCAAGGTAATAAAGCAGATTAATCTAGCACATATTAGATTAGAGTATTGTTTAAGGGAATAAAGCAGATTAATCCCTCATTAATATACTGGCGGACAGATTTGAATGATCCTTAAAGGGCCAATCTACAGTTGCTAGGTCCATCCATAATTGAATGATATATATCCATTGATAGTTGAACTAAACTCATGAGGGATTCACAAAGGTATATTCTTCAACTGTCACACTCCATTAGAACCCCAAATATCAGCTGTTTTAACTGTAAACAAAACACTGTATAGACCCAAAACATGGTTAAAACTATCATTTGTGTTGTCAGTCGTCACATCCGTGTCTCTGCCTGTGAATTTTGACAGTGTCTACATTTCTCCATGTCCTTCCCGTAGCTTTTTACCAAAACAGAGGCGGGCAGGTATGTTGTTAATGTTTCACCTACGGATTGCCCCTTTTAGCTTCGTTCCAAAACAATGTAATTGCTGCTTTAACCACCGGGGGCTGGTAATGGAGGTAAAAATACATTATGGCAAAATAAATGGAGTTGATTTTTTTGCGTCCCAAATGGTACCCTATTCCCTATATAGTGCACTACTATAGACCAGATGGCACCCTATTCCCTATAGTGCACTACTATGGCACCCTATTCCCTATATAGTGCACTACTTTAGACCAGAGCCCATAGGGAGCCATTTGGGAAGAAGCCATTTAATCTATTCTCCACATCTCTGCTGAGATGTTCAAGTGCAGAGTAATGTGTGTATAACACTTCCTCACCCAAACGGGAGCAAGACCTCTGAACAACAATTAGTCTACAATTAAATGTAAAAATGATTTGAGAACGTAGTGTACCTGTTTTAGCAGTAAACAAGGCAGAAACCAGACATCAATGGGGGCACTAATGGAAAAGTTAAGTCCGGAGTGCAGACTAGAAGTATTGACCTGTGATTTTGTCAGGAACTTGATGAGTACATCTATACAGTCTCAATCCTGTTGTGTTTTAACTCCTCTAGCCGGTCTCCAGTGAGAACTAAAGAGGTGTCCACATGCCCACACAGACTCACACACGCTAGGGCTGACCCCGTTTGGTCGATAGGCTGTTGGTCAACCCAGATATCTTTAGTCCAGCAGTAGTAAATAGATATATATATATACGAGACACCTGTCTGATTCACGCCTGTCTCAGTGGACTAATCCATTGTAGAGGCCTGTCTCAGTGGACTAATCCATTGTAGAGGCCTGTCTCAGTGGACTAATCCATTGTAGAGGCCTGTCTCAGTGGACTAATCCATTGTAGAGGCCTGTCTCAGTGGACTAATCCATTGTAGAGGCCTATAAATGGTGTCCAATAAATGGAGGCCTATAAATGGAGCCCTATAAATGGAGCCCTATAAATATAGACCTATAAATGGAGGCCTATAAATGTGTCCATCTGGGGATCTGATACGGTTTCTGATTGTCTTAAGTCATCATCACTGTGGAGCTTCTCCAAGTCATTAGTTCTTCGCCACAAACAGCAAGTAAACAAATCTGTTTTTTTACATCCATTGAGAATGACAATAGTTCCTCAACGTGGCCTATTTGAGAAATCTTTCCATCTCTTCTCCCTTTCAACAACCACTCAGCATGAAAGGAGGGGAGGAAAATGTCATGCTCTGATCCGGTGGAAACGCCATAAAATAGGCCAACCTGATTACTTCTTAACCCTTGAACAAATAGTCTACAGCTGTGTCTGTCTGTCCGGAGCTCAATGACGCAGGAAACTCCGAGGCCCCAGAATATTTTATTTGCTAGCACGATCGGGCTGGATCAAGTTAATAGTTGACACGATGTTTCCAGTTCCTTGCAGACAGGCCATCCGTAGCCAATGTGATTTATAGGATATTTTCTAATTGCAGGCTGCAAATGTTTTTATTTGTTGTCTTTATGTAGGCTATTTTTACATAGCAGCAGCGGGCAGCGTGAGGAAGGGGGTCAGGAACAGGTTAATATCTTCTGGTTAAGCTATATTGATCTCTGGCTCCCTCTTTTAGTAATTTGTGTCTTTATTTTTAATCACAGTGCTTAAAGCATCAGACAAGATCATAGCCTACATATAGTTGATTTTATTCAAACATAGGGTGTGTCTGTATACGGAAAAATACAGCTTTAAACATTTGAACCAAACGTTTGGACGAAAGAGAAGACGATTTCTCGGTCGACCATGATTTTTTGTGTGTGTCGGGGACAGACCTAACACACCCTCTTAGGTGTTGGTTTTAGTCGGGGACAGCCCTAACACACCCTCTTAGGTGATGTTTTTAGTCGGGGACAGCCCTAACACACCCTCTTATGTGTTGTTTTTAGTCAGGGACAGCCCTAACACACCCTCTTATGTGTTGTTTTTAGTCAGGGACAGCCCTAACACACCCTCTTATGTGTTGTTTTTAGTCGGGGACAGCCCTAACACACCCTCTTAGGTTTTGTTTTTAGTCGGGGACAGCCCTAACACACCCTTTTATGTGATGTTTTTAGTCGGGGACAGACCTAACACACCCTCTTATGTGATGTTTTTAGTCGGGGACAGCCCTAACACACCCTCTTAGGTGTTGTTTTTAGTCGGGGACAGCCCTAACACACCCTCTTAGGTGATGTTTTTAGTCGGGGACAGCCCTAACACACCCTCTTATGTGTTGTTTTTAGTCAGGGACAGCCCTAACACACCCTCTTATGTGTTGTTTTTAGTCGGGGACAGCCCTAACACACCCTCTTAGGTTTTGTTTTTAGTCGGGGACAGCCCTAACACACCCTTTTATGTGATGTTTTTAGTCGGGGACAGACCTAACACACCCTCTTATGTGATGTTTTTAGTCGGGGACAGCCCTAACACACCCTCTTAGGTGTTGTTTTTAGTCGGGGACAGACCTAACACACCCTCTTAGGTGATGTTTTTAGTCGGGGACAGACCTAATACACCCTCTTAGGTGATGTTTTTAGTCGGGGACAGCCCTAACACACCCTCTTAGGTGATGTTTTTAGTCGGGGACAGACCTAACACACCCTCTTAGGTGATGTTTTTAGTCGGGGACAGCCCTAACACACCCTCTTATGTGTTGTTTTTAGTCAGGGACAGCCCTAACACACCCTCTTATGTGTTGTTTTTAGTCGGGGACAGCCCTAACACACCCTCTTAGGTTTTGTTTTTAGTCGGGGACAGCCCTAACACACCCTCTTATGTGATGTTTTTAGTCGGGGACAGACCTAACACACCCTCTTATGTGATGTTTTTAGTCGGGGACAGCCCTAACACACCCTCTTAGGTGTTGTTTTTAGTCGGGGACAGACCTAACACACCCTCTTAGGTGATGTTTTTAGTCGGGGACAGACCTAATACACCCTCTTAGGTGATGTTTTTAGTCGGGGACAGCCCTAACACACCCTCTTAGGTGATGTTTTTAGTCGGGGACAGACCTAACACACCCTCTTAGGTGATGTTTTTAGTCGGGGACAGCCCTAACACACCCTCTTAGGTGATGTTTTTAGTCGGGGACAGACCTAACACACCCTCTTAGGTGATGTTTTTAGTCGGGGACAGCCCTAACACACCCTCTTAGGTGATGTTTTTAGTCGGGGACAGACCTAACACACCCTTTTATGTGATGTTTTTAGTCGGGGACAGACCTAACACACCCTCATGTGATGTTTTTAGTCGGGGACAGACCTAACACACCCTCTTATGTGTTGTTTTTAGTCGGGGACAGCCCTAACACACCCTCTTATGTGTTGTTTTTAGTCGGGGACAGCCCTAACACACCCTCTTAGGTGATGTTGTTAGTCGGGGACAGCCCTAACACACCCTCTTATGTGATGTTTTTAGTCGGGGACAGACCTAACACACCCTCTTATGTGATGTTTTTAGTCGGGGACAGCCCTAACACACCCTTTTATGTGTTGTTTTTAGTCGGGGACAGACCTAACACACCCTCTTATGTGATGTTTTTAGTCGGGGACAGCCCTAACACACCCTCTTAGGTGATGTTTTTAGTCGGGGACAGCCCTAACACACCCTCTTAGGTGATGTTTTTAGTCGGGGACAGCCCTAACACACCCTCTTAGGTGTTGTTTTTAGTCGGGGACAGACCTAACACACCCTGGTGTGATGTTTTTAGTCGGGGACAGACCTAACACACCCTCTTATGTGTTGTTTTTAGTCGGGGACAGCCCTAACACATCCTCTTAGGTGTTGTTTTTAGTCGGGGACAGCCCTAACACACCCTCTTAGGTGATGTTTTTAGTCGGGGACAGACCTAACACACCCTCTTAGGTGATGTTTTTAGTCGGGGACAGCCCTAACACACCCTCTTAGGTGTTGTTTTTAGTCGGGGACAGACCTAACACACCCTCTTAGGTGTTGTTTTTAGTCGGGGACAGCCCTAACACACCCTCTTAGGTGTTGTTTTTAGTCGGGGACAGACCTAACACACCCTATTAGGTGTTGTTTTTAGTCAGTGACAGACCTAACACACCCTCTTAGGTGATGTTTTTAGTCGGGGACAGACCTAACACACCCTCTTAGGTGTTGTTGTTAGTCGGGGACAGCCCTAACACACCCTCTTAGGTGATGTTTTTAGTCGGGGACAGACCTAACACACCCTCTTAGGTGATGTTTTTAGTCGGGGACAGACCTAACACACCCTCTTAGGTGATGTTTTTAGTCGGGGACAGACCTAACACACCCTCTTAGGTGATGTGTTTAGTCGGGGACAGACCTAACACATCCTCTTAGGTGATGTTTTTAGTCGGGGACAGACCTAACACACCCTCTTAGGTGATGTTTTTAGTCAGGGACAGCCCTAACACACCCTCTTAGGTGATGTTTATAGTCGGGGACAGCCCTAACACACCCTATTAGGTGTTGTTTTTAGTCGGGGACAGACCTAACACACCCTCTTAGGTGATGTTTTTAGTCGGGGACAGCCCTAACACACCCTCTTAGGTGTTGTTTTTAGTCGGGGACAGACCTAACACACCCTCGTGTGATGTTTTTAGTCGGGGACAGACCTAACACACCCTCTTATGTGTTGTTTTTAGTCGGGGACAGCCCTAACACATCCTCTTAGGTGTTGTTTTTAGTCGGGGACAGCCCTAACACACCCTCTTAGGTGATGTTTTTAGTCGGGGACAGACCTAACACACCCTCTTAGGTGTTGTTTTTAGTCGGGGACAGACCTAACACACCCTCTTAGGTGATGTTTTTAGTCGGGGACAGACCTAACACACCCTCTTAGGTGTTGTTTTTAGTCAGGGACAGACCTAACACATCCTCTTAGGTGATGTTTTTAGTCGGGGACAGACCTAACACACCCTCTTAGGTGATGTTTTTAGTCGGGGACAGACCTAACACACCCTCTTAGGTGTTGTTTTTAGTCAGGGACAGACCTAACACACCCTCTTATGTGATGTTTTTAGTCGGGGACAGACCTAATACACCCTCGTGTGATGTTTTTAGTCGGGGACAGACCTAATACACCCTCGTGTGATGTTTTTAGTCGGGGACAGCCCTAACACACCCTCTTAGGTGATGTTGTTAGTCGTGGACAGCCCTAACACACCCTCTTAGGTGATGTTTTTAGTCGGGGACAGACCTAATACACCCTCGTGTGATGTTTTTAGTCGGGGACAGACCTAATACACCCTCGTGTGATGTTTTTAGTCGGGGACAGACCTAATACACCCTCTTGTGATGTTTTTAGTCGGGACAGCCCTAACACACCCTCTTAGGTGATGTTTTTAGTCGGGGACAGACCTAATACACCCTCGTGTGATGTTTTTAGTCGGGGACAGCCCTAACACACCCTCTTAGGTGATGTTGTTAGTCGTGGACAGCCCTAACACACCCTCTTAGGTGATGTTTTTAGTCGGGGACAGACCTAACACACCCTCTTATGTGTTGTTTTTAGTCGGGGACAGACCTAACACACCCTCTTATGTGTTGTTTTTAGTCGGGGACAGACCTAACACACCCTCTTAGGTGTTGTTTTTAGTCGGGGACATCCCTAACACACCCTCTTAGGTGTTGTTTTTAGTCGGGGACAGACCTAACACACCCTCTTATGTGTTGTTTTTAGTCGGGGACAGACCTAACACACCCTCTTAGGTGATGTTTTTAGTCGGGACAGACCTAACACACCCTCTTATGTGTTGTTTTTAGTCGGGGACAGACCTAACACACCCTCTTAGGTGTTGTTGTTAGTCGGGGACAGACCTAACACACCCTCTTAGGTGATGTTGTTAGTCGTGGACAGCCCTAACACACCCTCTTAGGTGATGTTTTTAGTCAGGGACAGACCTAACACACCCTCTTAGGTTTTGTTTTTAGTCGGGGACAGACCTAACACACCCTCTTATGTGTTGTTTTTAGTCGGGGACAGACCTAACACACCCTCTTATGTGTTGTTTTTAGTCGGGGACAGACCTAACACACCCTCTTAGGTGTTGTTTTTAGTCGGGGACAGACCTAACACACCCTCTTAGGTGATGTTTTTAGTCGGGGACAGACCTAACACACCCTCTTATGTGTTGTTTTTAGTCGGGGACAGACCTAACACACCCTCTTATGTGTTGTTTTTAGTCGGGGACAGACCTAACACACCCTCTTAGGTGTTGTTTTTAGTCGGGGACAGACCTAACACACCCTCTTATGTGTTGTTTTTAGTCGGGGACAGACCTAACGCATCCTCTTAGGTGATGTTTTTAGTCGGGGACAGCCCTAACACACCCTCTTATGTGTTGTTTTTAGTCGGGGACAGACCTAACACACCCTCTTAGGTGTTGTTTTTAGTCGGGGACAGACCTAACACACCCTCTTTGGTGATGTTTTTAGTCGGGGACAGACCTAACACACCCTCTTATGTGTTGTTTTTAGTCGGGGACAGACCTAACACACCCTCTTAGGTGATGTTTTTAGTCGGGGACAGCCCTAACACACCCTCTTAGGTGATGTTTTTAGTCGGGGACAGACCTAACACACCCTCTTAGGTGATGTTTTTAGTCGGGGACAGACCTAACACACCCTCTTAGGTGATGTTTTTAGTCGGGGACAGACCTAACACACCCTCTTAGGTGTTGTTTTTAGTCGGGGAAAGACCTAACACACCCTCTTAGGTTTGGTTTTAGTCAGGGACAGACCTAACACACCCTCGTGTGATGTTTTTAGTCGGGGACAGACCAACACACCCTCTTAGGTGATGTTTTTAGTCGGGGACAGCCCTAACACACCCTCTTAGGTGATGTTTTTAGTCGGGGACAGACCTAACACACCCTCTTATGTGTTGTTTTTAGTCGGGGACAGCCCTAACACACCCTCTTATGTGTTGTTTTTAGTCGGGGACAGCCCTAACACACCCTCTTAGGTGATGTTGTTAGTCGGGGACAGCCCTAACACACCCTCTTATGTGATGTTTTTAGTCGGGGACAGACCTAACACACCCTCTTATGTGATGTTTTTAGTCGGGGACAGCCCTAACACACCCTTTTATGTGTTGTTTTTAGTCGGGGACAGACCTAACACACCCTCTTATGTGATGTTTTTAGTCGGGGACAGCCCTAACACACCCTCTTAGGTGATGTTTTTAGTCGGGGACAGCCCTAACACACCCTCTTAGGTGATGTTTTTAGTCGGGGACAGCCCTAACACACCTTCTTAGGTGTTGTTTTTAGTCGGGGACAGACCTAACACACCCTGGTGTGATGTTTTTAGTCGGGGACATACCTAACACACCCTCTTATGTGTTGTTTTTAGTCGGGGACAGCCCTAACACACCCTCTTAGGTGATGTTTTTAGTCGGGGACAGACCTAACACACCCTCTTAGGTGATGTTTTTAGTCGGGGACAGCCCTAACACACCCTCTTAGGTGTTGTTTTTAGTCGGGGACAGACCTAACACACCCTCTTAGGTGTTGTTTTTAGTCGGGGACAGCCCTAACACACCCTCTTAGGTGTTGTTTTTAGTCGGGGACAGACCTAACACACCCTATTAGGTGTTGTTTTTAGTCAGGGACAGACCTAACACACCCTCTTAGGTGATGTTTTTAGTCGGGGACAGACCTAACACACCCTCTTAGGTGATGTTTTTAGTCGGGGACAGCCCTAACACACCCTCTTAGGTGATGTTTTTAGTCGGGGACAGACCTAACACACCCTCTTAGGTGATGTGTTTAGTCGGGGACAGCCCTAACACACCCTCTTAGGTGTTGTTTTTAGTCAGGGACAGACCTAACACATCCTCTTAGGTGATGTTTTTAGTTGGGGACAGACCTAACACACCCTCTTAGGTGATGTTTTTAGTCGGGGACAGACCTAACACACCCTCTTAGGTGATGTTTTTAGTCAGGGACAGCCCTAACACACCCTCTTAGGTGATGTTTATAGTCGGGGACAGACCTAACACACCCTCTTAGGTGATGTTTTTAGTCGGGGACAGCCCTAACACAGCCTCTTATGTGATGTTTTTAGTCGGGGACAGACCTAACACACCCTCTTATGTGTTGTTTTTAGTCGGGGACAGCCCTAACACACCCTATTAGGTGATGTTTTTAGTCGGGGACAGACCTAACACACCCTCTTAGGTGATGTTTTTAGTCGGGGACAGCCCTAACACACCCTATTAGGTGTTGTTTTTAGTCGGGGACAGACCTAACACACCCTTTTATGTGATGTTTTTAGTCGGGGACAGACCTAACACACCCTCTTAGGTGATGTTTTTAGTCGGGGACAGCCCTAACACACCCTCTTAGGTGTTGTTTTTAGTCGGGGACAGACCTAACACACCCTCGTGTGATGTTTTTAGTCGGGGACAGACCTAACACACCCTCTTATGTGTTGTTTTTAGTCGGGGACAGCCCTAACACATCCTCTTAGGTGTTGTTTTTAGTCGGGGACAGCCCTAACACACCCTCTTAGGTGATGTTTTTAGTCGGGGACAGACCTAACACACCCTCTTAGGTGTTGTTTTTAGTCGGGGACAGACCTAACACACCCTCTTAGGTGATGTTTTTAGTCGGGGACAGACCTAACACACCCTCTTAGGTGTTGTTTTTAGTCAGGGACAGACCTAACACATCCTCTTAGGTGATGTTTTTAGTCGGGGACAGACCTAACACACCCTCTTAGGTGATGTTTTTAGTCGGGGACAGACCTAACACACCCTCTTATGTGATGTTTTTAGTCGGGGACAGACCTAATACACCCTCGTGCGATGTTTTTAGTCGGGGACAGACCTAATACACCCTCGTGTGATGTTTTTAGTCGGGGACAGCCCTAACACACCCTCTTAGGTGATGTTGTTAGTCGTGGACAGCCCTAACACACCCTCTTAGGTGATGTTTTTAGTCGGGGACAGACCTAATACACCCTCGTGTGATGTTTTTAGTCGGGGACAGACCTAATACACCCTCGTGTGATGTTTTTAGTCGGGGACAGACCTAATACACCCTCGTGTGATGTTTTTAGTCGGGACAGCCCTAACACACCCTCTTAGGTGATGTTTTTAGTCGGGGACAGACCTAATACACCCTCGTGTGATGTTTTTAGTCGGGGACAGCCCTAACACACCCTCTTAGGTGATGTTGTTAGTCGTGGACAGCCCTAACACACCCTCTTAGGTGATGTTTTTAGTCGGGGACAGACCTAACACACCCTCTTATGTGTTGTTTTTAGTCGGGGACAGACCTAACACACCCTCTTATGTGTTGTTTTTAGTCGGGGACAGACCTAACACACCCTCTTAGGTGTTGTTTTTAGTCGGGGACATCCCTAACACACCCTCTTAGGTGATGTGTTTAGTCGGGGACAGCCCTAACATACCCTCTTAGGTGTTGTTTTTAGTCGGGGACAGACCTAACACACCCTCTTATGTGTTGTTTTTAGTCGGGGACAGACCTAACACACCCTCTTATGTGTTGTTTTTAGTCGGGGACAGACCTAACACACCCTCTTAGGTGTTGTTTTTAGTCGGGGACATCCCTAACACACCCTCTTAGGTGATGTGTTTAGTCGGGGACAGCCCTAACATACCCTCTTATGTGTTGTTTTTAGTCGGGGACAGACCTAACACACCCTCTTAGGTGTTGTTTTTAGTCGGGGACAGCCCTAACACACCCTCTTAGGTGTTGTTTTTAGTCGGGGACAGACCTAACACACCCTCTTAGGTGTTGTTTTTAGTCGGGGACAGACCTAACACACCCTCTTTGGTGATGTTTTTAGTCGGGGACAGACCTAACACACCCTCTTATGTGTTGCTTTTAGTCGGGGACAGACCTAACACATCCTCTTAGGTGTTGTTTTTAGTCGGGGACAGACCTAACACACCCTCTTAGGTGTTGTTTTTAGTCGGGGACAGACCTAAC
The DNA here is from genome assembly GCF_045679555.1 of Salvelinus alpinus. Classification (NCBI taxonomy): domain Eukaryota; kingdom Metazoa; phylum Chordata; class Actinopteri; order Salmoniformes; family Salmonidae; genus Salvelinus; species Salvelinus alpinus. The sequence continues at coordinate 101,056,603 of NC_092088.1, forward strand.
ACACCCTCTTATGTGTTGTTTTTAGTCGGGGACAGACCTAACACACCCTCTTATGTGTTGTTTTTAGTCGGGGACAGACCTAACACACCCTCTTAGGTGTTGTTTTTAGTCGGGGACAGACCTAACACACCCTCTTAGGTGATGTTTTTAGTCGGGGACAGACCTAACACACCCTCTTATGTGTTGTTTTTAGTCGGGGACAGACCTAACACACCCTCTTATGTGTTGTTTTTAGTCGGGGACAGACCTAACACACCCTCTTAGGTGTTGTTTTTAGTCGGGGACAGACCTAACACACCCTCTTATGTGTTGTTTTTAGTCGGGGACAGACCTAACGCATCCTCTTAGGTGATGTTTTTAGTCGGGGACAGCCCTAACACACCCTCTTATGTGTTGTTTTTAGTCGGGGACAGACCTAACACACCCTCTTAGGTGTTGTTTTTAGTCGGGGACAGACCTAACACACCCTCTTTGGTGATGTTTTTAGTCGGGGACAGACCTAACACACCCTCTTATGTGTTGTTTTTAGTCGGGGACATACCTAACACACCCTCTTAGGTGATGTTTTTAGTCGGGGACAGACCTAACACACCCTCTTAGGTGATGTTTTTAGTCGGGGACAGACCTAACACACCCTCTTAGGTGTTGTTTTTAGTCGGGGACAGACCTAACACACCCTCTTAGGTTTGGTTTTAGTCAGGGACAGACCTAACACACCCTCTTAGGTGATGTTTTTAGTCGGGGACAGATCTACCACACCCTCTTATGTGTTGTTTTTAGTCGGGACAGCCCTAACACACCCTCTTAGGTGATGTTTTTAGTCAGGGACAGCCCTAACACACCCTCTTAGGTGTTGTTTTTAGTCGGGGACAGCCCTAACACACCCTCTTAGGTGATGTTTTTAGTCGGGGACAGACCTAACACACCCTCGTGTGATGTTTTTAGTCGTGGACAGCCCTAACACACCCTCTTAGGTGATGTTTTTAGTCAGGGACAGACCTAACACACCCTCTTAGGTTTTGTTTTTAGTCGGGGACAGACCTAACACACCCTCTTATGTGTTGTTTTTAGTCGGGGACAGACCTAACACACCCTCTTATGTGATGTTTTTAGTCGGGGACAGACCTAACACACCCTCTTAGGTGTTGTTTTTAGTCGGGGACAGACCTAACACACCCTCTTAGGTGTTGTTGTTAGTCGGGGACAGACCTAACACACCCTCTTATGTGTTGTTGTTAGTCGGGGACAGACCTAACACACCCTCTGAGGTGTTGTTTTTAGTCGGGGACAGACCTAACACACCCTCTTATGTGTTGTTTTTAGTCGGGGACAGACCTAACACACCCTCTTATGTGTTGTTTTTAGTCGGGGACAGACCTAACACATCCTCTTAGGTGATATTTTTAGTCGGGGACAGCCCTAACACACCCTCTTAGGTGTTGTTTTTAGTCGGGGACAGACCTAACACACCCTCTGAGGTGATGTTTTTAGTCGGGGACAGACCTAACACATCCTCTTAGGTGATATTTTTAGTCGGGGACAGCCCTAACACACCCTCTTAGGTGTTGTTTTTAGTCGGGGACAGCCCTAACACACCATATTAGGTGATGTTTTTAGTTGGGGACAGCCCTAACACACCCTCTGAGGTGATGTTTTTAGTCGGGACAGACCTAACACACCCTCTGAGGTGTTGTTTTTAGTCGGGGACAGACCTAACACATCCTCTTATGTGTTGTTTTTAGTCGGGGACAGCCCTAACACACCATATTAGGTTTTGTTTTTAGTCGGGGACAGCCCTAACACACCATATTAGGTTTTGTTTTTAGTCGGGGACAGCCCTAACACACCCTCTTATGTGTTGTTTTTAGTCGGGGACAGACCTAACACATCCTCTTATGTGTTGTTTTTAGTCGGGGACAGCCCTAACACACCATATTAGGTTTTGTTTTTAGTCGGGGACAGCCCTAACACACCATATTAGGTTTTGTTTTTAGTCGGGACAGCCCTAACACACCCTCTTATGTGTTGTTTTTAGTCGGGGACAGACCTAACACACCCTCTTAGGTGTTGTTTTTAGTCGGGGACAGACCTAACACATCCTCTTATGTGTTGTTTTTAGTCGGGGACAGCCCTAACACACCATATTAGGTTTTGTTTTTAGTCGGGGACAGCCCTAACACACCATATTAGGTTTTGTTTTTAGTCGGGGACAGCCCTAACACACCCTCTTAGGTGATGTTTTTAGTCGGGGACAGACCTAACACACCCTCTTATGTGATGTTTTTAGTCGGGACAGACCTAACACACCCTCTTAGGTGATGTTTTTAGTCGGGGACAGACCTAACACACCCTCTTATGTGTTGTTTTTAGTCGGGGACAGACCTAACACACCCTCTTAGGTGTTGTTTTTAGTCGGGGACAGACCTAACACATCCTCTTATGGGTTGTTTTTAGTCGGGGACAGCCCTAACACACCATATTAGGTTTTGTTTTTAGTCGGGGACAGCCCTAACACACCCTCTTATGTGTTGTTTTTAGTCGGGGACAGACCTAACACATCCTCTTATGTGTTGTTTTTAGTCGGGGACAGCCCTAACACACCATATTAGGTTTTGTTTTTAGTCGGGGACAGCCCTAACACACCATATTAGGTTTTGTTTTTAGTCGGGACAGCCCTAACACACCCTCTTATGTGTTGTTTTTAGTCGGGGACAGACCTAACACACCCTCTTAGGTGTTGTTTTTAGTCGGGGACAGACCTAACACATCCTCTTATGTGTTGTTTTTAGTCGGGGACAGCCCTAACACACCATATTAGGTTTTGTTTTTAGTCGGGGACAGCCCTAACACACCATATTAGGTTTTGTTTTTAGTCGGGGACAGCCCTAACACACCCTCTTAGGTGATGTTTTTAGTCGGGGACAGACCTAACACACCCTCTTATGTGATGTTTTTAGTCGGGACAGACCTAACACACCCTCTTAGGTGATGTTTTTAGTCGGGGACAGACCTAACACACCCTCTTATGTGTTGTTTTTAGTCGGGGACAGACCTAACACACCCTCTTAGGTGTTGTTTTTAGTCGGGGACAGACCTAACACATCCTCTTATGGGTTGTTTTTAGTCGGGGACAGCCCTAACACACCCTCTTAGGTGATGTTTTTAGTCGGGGACAGACCTAACACACCCTCTTAGGTGTTGTTTTTAGTCGGGGACAGACCTAACACACCCTCTTATGTGATGTTTTTAGTCGGGGACAGACCTAACACACCCTCTTAGGTGATGTTTTTAGTCGGGGACAGACCTAACACACCCTCTTAGGTGTTGTTTTTAGTCGGGGACAGACCTAACACACCCTCTTAGGTGATGTTTTAAGTCAGGGACAGACCTAACACACCCTCTTAGGTGTTGTTTTTAGTCGGGGACAGCCCTAACACACCCTCTTAGGTTTGGTTTTTAGTCGGGGACAGCCCTAACACACCCTCTTAGGTGATGTTTTTAGTCGGGGACAGACCTAACACACCCTCTTATGTGTTGTTGTTAGTCGTGGACAGACCTAACACACCCTCTTTGGTGATGTTTTTAGTCGGGGACAGACCTAACACACCCTCTTATGTGTTGTTTTTAGTCGGGGACAGACCTAACACACCCTCTTAGGTGTTGTTTTTAGTCGGGGACAGCCCTAACACACCCTCTTAGGTGTTGTTTTTAGTCGGGGACAGACCTAACACACCCTCTTATGTGTTGTTTTTAGTCGGGGACAGACCTAACACACACTCTTAGGTGATGTTTTTAGTCGGGGACAGCCCTAACACACCCTCTTATGTGTTGTTTTTAGTCGGGGACAGACCTAACACACACTCTTATGTGATGTTTTTAGTCGGGGACAGACCTAACACACCATATTAGGTGTTGATCTCTCAACTTCATCTTCGTGATGAACTATAGCTGGTTTCTATGGCAACAGCTTTTTTTTGAGAAAGAGGGGGAATCAAATAAAACATTCAGATAAGACTCTCCTCACGTCTCTATAATGCAGCATTATCAATTATCCTCTCGTCACGACTCTATACCACAGCATTATCAATTATCCTCTCCTCACATCTCTGTAATGCAGGATTATCAATTATCCTCTCCTCACGTCTCTATAATGCAGCATTATCAATTATCCTCTCGTCACGACTCTATACTGATGGCATTATCAATTATCCTCTCGTCACGACTCTATACTGATGGCATTATCAATTATCCTCTCGTCACGACTCTATACTGATGGCATTATCAATTATCCTCTCGTCACGACTCTATACTGATGGCATTATCAATTATCCTCTCGTCACGACTCTATACTGATGGCATTATCAATTCTGCTCTCGTCACGACTCTATACTGATGGCATTATCAATTCTGCTCTCCTCACGACTCTATACTGATGGCATTATCAATTCTGCTCTCCTCACGACTCTATACCGCAGCATTATCAATTATCCTCTCCTCACGACTACTGCAGAATGATCAATTATGATGTTCTCCACTACACTGTAACATGATCAATTCTGCAGCATACAGAGTTCCTCTGTCCCCCACTGGGTTAGCCTGGTCTCAGAGTCCCCCCCCCCACTAGGTTAGCCTGGTCTCAGAGTTCCCCCCCCCCCCCCACTAGGTTAGCCTGGTCTCAGAGTCTCCCCCCCCCCCGCTGGGTTAGCCTGGTCTCAGAGTCGTCGTCGTCCCCCCCCCCCCCCCCCCCGCTGGGTTAGCCTGGTCTCAGAGTCCGTCCGTCCCCCCCCCCCCACTGGGTTAGCCTGGTCTCAGAGTCCCCCCCCCACTGGGTTAGCCTGGTCTCAGAGTCCCATTGGGTCAACAGTGAAGAGGCGACTCCGGGATGCTGGCCTTCTAGGCAGAGTTCCTCTGTCCAGTGTCTGTGTTCTTTTGCCCATCTTAATCTTTTGTTTTTATTGGCCAGTCTGAGATATGGCTTTTTCTTAGCAACTCTGCCTAGAAGGCCAGCATCCCAGAGTCGCCTCTTCACTGTTGACGTTGAGACTGGTGTTTTGCGGGTACTATTTAATGAAGCTGCCAGTTGAGGATTTGTGAGGCGTGGGTTTCTCAAACTAGGCACTCTAATGTACTTGTCCTCTTGCTCAGTTGTGCACCGGGGCCTCCCACTCCTCTTTCTATTATGGTTATAGCCAGTTTGCGCTGTTCTGTGAAGGGAGTAGTACACAGCGTTGTACGAGTTCTTCCGTTTCTTGGCAATTTCTCACATGGAATAGCCTTCATTTCTCAGAACAAGAATAGACTGACGAGTTTCAGAAGAAAGGTCTTTGTGTCTGGACATTTTGAGCCTGTAATCGACCCCACAAATGCTGATGCTCCAGATACTCAACTATTCTAAAGGCCTGTTTTATTGCTTCTTTAATCAGGACAAGTTTTCAGCTGTGCTAACATAATTGCAAAAGGGTTTTCTAAAGATCAATTACACTTTTACAATGATAAACTTGGATTAGCTAACACAACATGCCATTGGAACATATGAGTGTTGGTTGCTGATAATGGACATCTGTACGTCTATGTAGATATTCCATAAAAAATATGCCGTTTCCAGCTACAATAGTCATTTACAACATTAACAATGTCTACACTGTATTTCAAATCAATTTGATGTTATTTTAATGGACAAAACATTTGCTTTTCTTTCAAAAACAAGGACATTTCTAAGTGACCCCAAAATGTTGAACGGTAGTGTATACTAAATAATATATGTGTGAAATTAGTTTTGATTTAGAATGGAACATTATCATGCACCTGTCTTGGAACGGGGGCAGGGGAAAAATACATGTTATTTATGCACTAAAATAGCGAATGGAGGACGCTTTTCCCGTGGTTCATTTTCATGCCAGCCAGGTAGGCTATACTTCTGTTATAAATATGATCAATGTGCTTAATATTAGAAAAGTTGAGAAATAAATATAGTAGAACTAGCCTATAGAAAGCTGGTCCTCCTCTTTTTAATAGAGGCCATCAATCTGTTTTCTCACCCAATTAACATTGGCTCACATCAACACCATCATCCCAGAAACCCTAGACCTACTCCAATTTGCATACTACACCAACAGATCCACAGATGATGCAATCTCTATTGCACTCCACACTGCCCTTTCACACCTGGACAAAATAAACACCTATGTGAGAATGCTATTCATTGACTACAGCTCAGTGTTCAACATCATAGTGCCCTCAAAGCTCATCACTAAGCTAAGGACCCTGGGACTAAACACCTCCCTCTGTAACTGGATCCTGGACTTCCAGATGGCCCGCCTCCAGGTGGTGGTAAGGGTAGGTAACAACACATCCACCACACTGATCCTCAACACGGGGGCCCCTCAGGGGTGCGTGCTCAGGTTGAGGTTGAGAGCTTCAAGTTCCTTGGTGTCCACATCACCAACAAACTAACATGGTCCAAGCACACCAAGGCAGTCGTGAAGAGGGCACGACAAAACATATTCCCCCTCAGGAGACTCAGATCCTCAAAAGGTTCTACAGCTGCACCATCGAGAGCATCCTGACGGGTTGCATCACTGCCTGGTATGGCAACAGTCGGCCTCCGACCGCAAGGCACTATAGAGGGTACTGTGTACGGCCCAGTACATCACCGGGGCCAAGCCTCCTGCCATCCAGAACCTCTAGACTCTCAGACCATGAGAAACAAGATTCCCATTTCGGATGAAACCAAGCCAACTCTGTGGCCTGAATGCCTAGCGTCACGCCTGAAGGAAACCTGGCACCATCCCTACGGTGAAGCATGGTGGTGGCAGCAACCTGCTGTGGGGATATTTTTTCAGCAGTAGGGACTTGGGGAATAGTCAGGATTGAGGGAAAGATGAATGGAGCAAAGTACAGTGAGATCCTTGATGAAAACCTGCTCCAGAGCGCTCAGGATCTCAGACTGGGGTGAAGGTTCACCTTCCAACAGGACAACAACCCTAAGCATACAGCCAAGACAACACAGGAGTGGCTTCGGGACAAGTCTCTGAATGTCCTTGAGTTGCCCAGCAAGAGCCCGGACTTGAACCCGATCTAACATCTCTGGAGAGACCTGAAAATAGCTGTGCAGCAACGCTCCCCATACAACCTGACAGAAGCTGAGAGGATCTGCAGAGAAGAATGGGAGAAACTCCCCAAATACAGGTGTGCCAAGCTTGAAGCGTTATTCCTAAAAAGACTCGAGGCTGTAATCGCTGCCAAAGGTGCTTCAACAAAGTACTGAGTAAAGGGTCTGAATACTTATTTAAATGTGAGTTTTTTTTTACATTTGCAAAAAATTCTAAAAAACAGTTTTTGCTTTGTCATTATGGGGTATTGTGATGTCATTATGGGGTATTGTGATGTCATTATGGGGTATTGTGATGTCATTATGGGGTATTGTGATGTCATTATGGGGTATTGTGATGTCATTATGGGGTATTGTGATGTCATTATGGGGTATTGTGATGTCATTATGGGGTATTGTGATGTCATTATGGGGTATTGTGATGTCATTATGGGGTATTGTGATGTCATTATGGGGTATTGTGATGTCATTATGGGGTATTGTGATGTCATTATGGGGTATTGTGATGTCATTATGGGGTATTGTGATGTCATTATGGGGTATTGTGATGTCATTATGGGGTATTGTGATGTCATTATGGGGTATTGTGATGTCATTATGGGGTATTGTGATGTCATTATGGGGTATTGTGATGTCATTATGGGGTATTGTGATGTCATTATGGGGTATTGTGATGTCATTATGGGGTATTGTGATGTCATTATGGGGTATTGTGATGTCATTATGGGGTATTGTGATGTCATTATGGGGTATTGTGATGTCATTATGGGGTATTGTTCGTAGATTGATTGAATATTTTTCTTCTTCTCTGTAATGTATTATTTTGTTGTTGAAAAAGTCAAGGTGTCTGAATACTTTGCAAATGCACTGTATATAACATATATTTGAATGCTGAAATCCTCATATTAAAACACCAATGGTATTCACTATGTTGATGGTTTGTATTTAGGATATTGTTTTACAGCTTTGTCATAAAATTATTTTAACAAATTATATATATAAGGCCACACAGAGGGCCAGAGATAATTACAGACACCTGTGATAATCTGAAATACCCCCAAAAGGACACTAGATTTAATCTGATAATAACTTTTTGTACCAGTAATATAACGTCCCTTTGCAACCCTATGAGCAGCTAACAACTTTTTTTTTTTGTACTGCCGACTACGCCAAAATCAAAAAAAATCAAATGTCATATTGTCTACAATAATACCAACTGAGGCTGGAAGCAACATTATTGGCTTCATTCATGTCATATTGACCCGGACATAGATTTCAACAAACACAATTCATCCAATCAACATCCATCTCAATGTGACTGTGTGTGTGAGGGCAGAAATGACACAGAGATCTGAATGGAAATGAAAAATGGGGATTAGGGAGCTGGTCCAATCCATCATCCTCCTCTCTATCTCTCCGTGGGCCAGATCATCCATCTCACTCCGACTCCTGACAGCAGGGGAGAATAATTGATGTTTGCTCTCATACCAAATGGGAGTCCCCATAAACAAAGCAATGTTTTAAGGCTTTAATTGGGCCGACAGGGTTTGCTCCGCTAGAGACTTCTGAGAGACAAGAGAGGCATAGAGGGACCCAGGAGGGACCCAGGAGGAGTGAAGCAGTGGAGAGGAGAGGGGCAGGAGAGGGGCAAGAGGTAGAGGTGGGAGAGGTAAAGGGACAGGGAGAGAGGCAGATGTAGACAGGGAAAGGAGGTAGAGGCAGAGAAGCAGGGGACTGTAACATCTCTCATGCCTCATATGTCTTGGTTAGAGGCCAGCCTATAAGAGATAAGGCTGCTGGATCCATCTTAAAGAAAGTCCCGCTTCAGAAGATGTATTAAATGGTGACGACGGAGGGCTGATTTATCTGTGATTGATGGAACAAGCTGAACGTGTCTCCTGTATAAAGACGGTACCATCAGTTCTACTGAGGCATTTTAGAGATCTCCTGTATAAAGACGGTACCATCAGTTCTACTGAGGCATTTTAGAGATCTCCTGTATAAAGACGGTACCATCAGTTCTACTGAGGCATTTTACAGATCTCCTGTATAAAGACGGTACCATCAGTTCTACTGAGGCATTTTAGAGATCTCCTGTATAAAGACGGTACCATCAGTTCTACTGAGGCATTTTAGAGATCTCCTGTATAAAGACGGTACCATCAGTTCTACTGAGGCATTTTAGAGATCTCCTGTATAAAGACGGTACCATCAGTTCTACTGAGGCATTTTAGAGATCTCCTGTATAAAGACGGTACCATCAGTTCTACTGAGGCATTTTAGAGATCTCCTGTATAAAGACGGTACCATCAGTTCTACTGAGGCATTTTAGAGATCTCCTGTATAAAGACGGTACCATCAGTTCTACTGAGGCATTTTAGAGATCTCCTGTATAAAGACGGTACCATCAGTTCTACTGAGGCATTTTAGAGATCTCCTGTATAAAGACGGTACCATCAGTTCTACTGAGGCATTTTAGAGATCTCCTGTATAAAGACGGTACCATCAGTTCTACTGAGGCATTTTAGAGATCTCCTGTATAAAGACGGTACCATCAGTTCTACTGAGGCATTTTAGAGATCTCCTGTATAAAGACGGTACCATCAGTTCTACTGAGGCATTTTAGAGATCTCCTGTATAAAGACGGTACCATCAGTTCTACTGAGGCATTTTAGAGATCTCCTGTATAAAGACGGTACCATCAGTTCTACTGAGGCATTTTAGAGATCTCCTGTATAAAGACGGTACCATCAGTTCTACTGAGGCATTTTACAGATCTCCTGTATAAAGACGGTACCATCAGTTCTACTGAGGCATTTTAGAGATCTCCTGTATAAAGACGGTACCATCAGTTCTACTGAGGCATTTTAGAGATCTCCTGTATAAAGACGGTACCATCAGTTCTACTGAGGCATTTTAGAGATCTCCTGTATAAAGACGGTACCATCAGTTCTACTGAGGCATTTTAGAGATCTCCTGTATAAAGACGGTACCATCAGTTCTACTGAGGCATTTTAGAGATCTCCTGTATAAAGACGGTACCATCAGTTCTACTGAGGCATTTTAGAGATCTCCTGTATAAAGACGGTACCATCAGTTCTACTGAGGCATTTTAGAGATCTCCTGTATAAAGACGGTACCATCAGTTCTACTGAGGCATTTTAGAGATCTCCTGTATAAAGACGGTACCATCAGTTCTACTGAGGCATTTTAGAGATCTCCTGTATAAAGACGGTACCATCAGTTCTACTGAGGCATTTTAGAGATCTCCTGTATAAAGACGGTACCATCAGTTCTACTGAGGCATTTTAGAGATCTCCTGTATAAAGACGGTACCATCAGTTCTACTGAGGCATTTTAGAGATCTCCTGTATAAAGACGGTACCATCAGTTCTACTGAGGCATTTTAGAGATCTCCTGTATAAAGACGGTACCATCAGTTCTACTGAGGCATTTTAGAGATCTCCTGTATAAAGACGGTACCATCAGTTCTACTGAGGCATTTTAGAGATCTCCTGTATAAAGACGGTACCATCAGTTCTACTGAGGCATTTTAGAGATCTCCTGTATAAAGACGGTACCATCAGTTCTACTGAGGCATTTTAGAGATCTCAAAACACTAACGCAGAGAGAGGAGAAGTATATAAGAGCTTTACAACAGGCATGAGTACAGTATGCTGGGCAGAGAGACATCAACTGAAGACATGGAACAGAGATATCTCCATGTACAGTGAGTACAGTATGCTGGGCAGAGAGACATCAACTGAAGACATGGAACAGAGATATCTCCATGTACAGTGAGTACAGTATGCTGGTCAGAGAGACATCAACTGAAGAGAAGGAACAGAGATATCTCCATGTACAGTGAGTACAGTATGCTGGGCAGAGATACATCAACTGAAGAGAAGGAACAGAGATATCTCCATTTACAGTGAGTACAGTATGTTGGGTAGAGAGACATCAACTGAAGAGAAGGAACAGAGATATCTCCATTTACAGTGAGTACACCTGTAGTTATATGTTAATAGTATACGCCTCAGAAACAATTAAAGAAATAAACAATTACAATTATGTATACCGTAGCTGCTTTGATCTCTCTCTCTCTCTATCAGCTAAGCCAACATGACCTGTGACCCTCAGAGACAGAAATGATAAACACCCACACAGAGACAGGAACTGGAAAGGAATACTGGAGATTGTACGAGTCATTGTGCTTTTGATTGGCTGCAGTGAAAACAGTATGTGTGTGTGTGTGTGTGGGTTTCTTTTTGTGTGTGAGGTTCATTATGAGTATCGCACCTTACTCAATCTCAATTTCCTCAACTCCTCCTGGCTGTGTTCAGTGTGAGTGAGAGATATTCCATTATGTTATTAGTTGAGAAGAGAAATGCTTGTCTCGAGTCCTCTCCACCCTCAGCTGTGTCTCAGGGGCGTGTTAACTACACCGACTGCTCAGGTTGGACGGGCGGCCATCTCTAGTTAGAGTCTTGGAGGTTCCAAACGTCTTCCATTTAAGAATGATGGAGGCCACTGTGTTCTTGGGGACCTTCAATGATGCAGAAATGTGTTGGTACCCTTCCTCAGATCTGTGTCTTGACACAATCCTGTCTCTGAGCTCTATGGACAATTCCTTCGACCTCATGGCTTGGTGTTTGCTCTGACATGCACTGTCAACTGTGGGATCTTATATAGACAGGTGTGTGCCTTTCCAAATCATGTCCAATCAATTGAATTTACCACAGGTGGACTCCAATCATGTTCTAGAAACATCTCAAGGATGATCAATGGAAACAAGATGCACCTGAGATCAGTTTCGAGTCTCATAGCAAAGGGTCTGAATACTTATGTCTTTTTTTTATATACATTAGCAGAGATTTCTAAACAGCTGTTTGCACTTGGCCATTATGGGGTAATGTGTGTAGATTGTTGAGGTAAAACATTGATTGAATCCATGTTAGAATAAGTCTGTAATGTAACAGAATGTGGGACAGGGTCTGAATACTTTGTGAATGAACTGTAGAATGTGTTTACATGGTGGTTGTGCTCCAATGGTTGACCTCTTAATGTGGTCACATGGTGGTTGTGCTCCAATGGCTGACCTCTTAATGTGGTCACATGGTGGTTGTGCTCCAATGGTTGACCTCTTAATGTGGTCACATGGTGGTTGTGCTCCAATGGCTGACCTCTTAATGTGGTCACATGATGGTTGTGCTCCAATGGCTGACCTCTTAATGTGGTCACATGGTGGTTGTGCTCCAATGGCTGACCTCAATGTGGTCACATGATGGTTGTGCTCCAATGGCTGACCTCTTAATGTGGTCACATGATGGTTGTGCTCCAATGACTGACCTCTTAATGTGGTCACATGATGGTTGTGCTCCAATGGCTGACCTCTTAATGTGGTCACATGATGGTTGTGCTCCAATGGCTGACCTCTTAATGTGGTCACATGATGGTTGTGCTCCAATGGCTGACCTCTTAATGTGGTCACATGATGGTTGTGCCCCAATGGCTGACCTCTTAATGTGGTCACATGATGGTTGTGCTCCAATGGCTGACCTCTTAATGTGGTCACATGATGGTTGTGCTCCAATGGCTGACCTCTTAATGTGGTCACATGATGGTTGTGCTCCAATGGCTGACCTCTTAATGTGGTCACATGATGGTTGTGCTCCAATGGCTGACCTCTTAATGTGGTCACATGATGGTTGTGCTCCAATGGCTGACCTCTTAATGTGGTCACATGATGGTTGTGCTCCAATGGCTGACCTCTTAATGTGGTCACATGATGGTTGTGCTCCAATGGCTGACCTCTTCTTGTGGCAACAAGTCACCAATCTTGCTCGTCTCTCTCTGCGTCTCTCTCTCTCTCTGCGTCTCTCTCTCTCTCTCTGCGTCTCTCTCTCTCTCTCTGCGTCTCTCTCTCTCTCTCTGCGTCTCTCTCTCTCTCTCTGCGTGTCTCTCTCTCTCTCTGCGTGTCTCTCTCTCTCTCTGCGTCTCTCTCTCTCTCTCTGCGTCTCTCTCTCTCTCTCTCTCTGCGTCTCTCTCTCGCTCTCTCTGTGTCTCTCTCTCTCTCTCTGCGTCTCTCTCTGCGTCTCTCTCTCTCTCTCTGCGTCTCTCTCTCTATCTGTGTCTCTCTCTCTCTCTCTGCGTCTCTCTCTCTCTCTGTGTCTCTCTCTCTCTCTCTCTCTCTGCGTCTCTCTCTCTCTCTCTCTCTCTCTCTCTCTCTCTCTCTCTCTCTCTCTCTCGTCTCTCTCTCTCTCTCTGCGTCTCTCTCGCTCTCTCTGCGTCTCTCTGCGTCTCTCTCGCTCTCTCTGCGTCTCTCTCGCTCTCTCTGCGTCTCTCTCGCTCTCTCTGCGTCTCTCTCTCTCTATGCGTCTCTCTCTCTCTGCGTCTCTCTCTCTCTGCGTCTCCCTCTCTCTCTGCGTCTCCCTCTCTCTCTGCGTCTCCCTCTCTCTGTGTCTCTCTCTCTCTCTCTCTCTCTCTCTCTCCGTATCTCTCTCTCGCTCTCTCCGTATCTCTCTCTCACTCTCTCTGTATCTCTCTATCTCTCTCTCCGTATCTCTCTCCGTATCTCTCTCTCTCTCTCCGTATCTCTCCCTCTCTCTCTCCGTATATCTATCTCTCTCCGTATCTCTCTCTCTCTCTCTGTATCTCTCTCTCGCTCTCTCCGTATCTCTCTCTCTCTCTCTCTCTCTCTCTGTATCTCTCTCTCGCTCTCTCCGTATCTCTCTCTCTCTCTCTCCGTATATATCTCTCTCTCTCTCTCTCCGTATCTCTCTCTCGCTCTCTCTGTATCTCTCTCTCTCCGTATAGCTCTCTCCGTATATATATCTCTCTCGCTCTCTCTGTATCTCTCTTTCTCTATCTCCGTATATCTCTCTCCGTATCTCTCTCTCGCTATCTCCGTATATCTCTCTCTCTCTCCGTATCTCTCTCTCTATCCGTATCTATCTCTCTCTCCATATCTCTCTCTCTCTCCGTATCTCTCTCTCTCTCCGTATCTCTCTCTCGCTCTCCGTATATATCTCTCTCGCTCTCCGTATATCTCTCTCGCTCTCTCCATATCTCTCTCTCTATCCGTATCTCTCTCTCTCTCTATCCGTATCTCTCTCCGTATATCTCTCTCTCTCTCCGTATCTCTCTCTCTCCGTATCTCTCTCTCTATCCGTATCTATCTCTCTCTCCGTATCTCTCTCGCTCTCCGTATATATATCTCTCTCGCTCTCCGTATATCTCTCTCGCTCTCTCCATATCTCTCTCTCTATCCGTATCTCTCTATATCCGTATCTCTCTCCGTATCTCTCTCTCTCTCCGTATCTCTCTCGCTCTCTCCGTATATCTCTCTCTCTCTCCGTATCTCTCTCTCGCTCTCCGTATCTCTCTCTCTCGCTCTCCGTATCTCTCTCTCGCTCTCCGTATCTCTCTCTCGCTCTCCGTATCTCTCTCTCGCTCTCCGTATCTCTCTCTCTCCGTATCTCTCTCTCTCCGTATCTCTCTCTCTCCGTATCTCTCTCTCTCCGTATCTCTCTCTCTATCCATATCTCTCTCCGTATATCTCTCTCTCTCTCCGTATATCTCTCTCTCTCTCTCTCTCTCTCTATCCGTATCTCTCTCTCTATCCGTATCTCTCTCACTCTATCCGTATATCTCTCTCTCTCTCCGTATCTCTCTCTCTCTCTGTATCTCTCTCTCGCTCTATCCGTATCTCTCTCTCTCTATCCGTATCTCTCTCTCTCTCTGTATCTCTCTCTCGCTCTATCCGTATCTCTCTCTCTCTATCCGTATCTCTCTCTCTCCGTATCTCTCTCTCTATCCGTATCTCTCTCCGTATATCTCTCTCTCTTTCTCTCTATCCGTATCTCTCTCTCTATCCGTATCTCTCTCTCACTCTATCCGTATATCTCTCTCTCTCTCTGTATCTCTCTCTCGCTCTATCCGTATCTCTCTCTCTCTATCCGTATCTCTCTCTCTATCCGTATCTCTCTCTCTCTCGCTCTCTATCCATATCTCTCTCTCTCTATCCGTATCTCTCTGTATATCTCTCTCTCTCTCCGTATCTCTCTCGCTCTCTCCGTATCTCTCTCTCGCTCTCCATATATCTCTCTCGCATCTCTCTCTCTATCCGTATCTCTCTCTCACTCTATCCATATATCTCTCTCTCTCTCTGTATCTCTCTCTCGCTCTATCCGTATCTCTCTCTCTCTATCCGTATCTCTCTCTCTATCCGTATCTCTCTCTCTCTCTCGCTCTCTATCCATATCTCTCTCTCTCTATCCGTATCTCTCTGTATATCTCTCTCTCTCTCCGTATCTCTCTCGCTCTCTCCGTATCTCTCTCTCGCTATCCGTATATCTCTCTCGCTCTCTCCGTATCTCTCTCTCGCTCTCTCTGTATCTCTCTCTCGCTCTCTCTGTATCTCTCTCTCGCTCTCTCCGTATCTCTCTCTCTCTCGCTCTCTATCCATATCTCTCTCTCTCTATCCGTATCTCTCTGTATATCTCTCTCTCTCTCCGTATCTCTCTCGCTCTCTCCGTATCTCTCTCTCGCTCTCCATATATCTCTCTCGCATCTCTCTCTCTCTCTGTATCTCTCGCTCTCCGTATCTCTCTCTCACTCTCCGTATCTCTCTCTCTCTCCGTATCTCTCTCTCACTCTCCGTATCTCTCTCTCTCCGTATCTCTCACTCTCCGTATCTCTCTCTCTCTCTCTCTCCATATCTCTCTCTCTCTCTCTGTATCTCTCACTCTCCGTATATCTCTCTCTCTCTCCGTATCTCTCTCTCTCTCTATCCGTATCTCTCTCCGTATATATCTCTCTCTCTCTCTCTCCGTATATCTCTCTATCTCCGTATATCTCTCTCTCTCTCTCGGTATCTCTCTCCGTATATCTCTCACTCTCCGTATCTCTCTCTCTCTCTCTCCGTATCTCTCTCTATCCGTATCTCTCTCTCTCTCTATCCGTATCTCTCTCCGTATATCTCTCACTCTCCGTATCTCTCTCTCTCTCTCTCCGTATCTCTCTCTATCCGTATCTCTCTCTCTCTCTATCCGTATCTCTCTATCCGTATCTCTCTCCGTATATCTCTCGCTCTCTCTCTCTCTCCGTATCTCTCTCTCGCTCTCCATATCTCTCTCTCTCTCTATCCGTATCTCTCTCTCTATCCGTATCTCTCTCCGTATATCTCTCTCTCTCTCTCTCTGTATCTCTCTATCCGTATCTCTCTCCGTATCTCTCGCTCTCTCCGTATCTCTCTCTCGCTCTCCGTATATCTCTCTCTCTCTCCATATCTCTCTCTCTCTCCATATCTCTCTCAAGCTCTCCGTATCTCTCTCAAGCTCTCCGTATCTCTCTCAAGCTCTCCGTACCTCTCTCTCACGCTCTCTGACTGTCTCTCTCTCACTCTCTGTATCTCTCTCTCTCAGCACCCCTCCTCCCTCTCTCTCTCCCCCTCATATTCTCTTCCCACCCCCCCCCCTCTTCCCTATTCTCTCTCTCCCCCTCCCTCTCATCCCCATCTCGTGCTCCCTCCAACTCTCTCTCTCCCTCTCCACACAGATAGAGGGAGAGATGAGCTGCAGTGGCAGTAAAGGAGATATTCGATGTGTGCTGAGTGTCTGCTATCTGAGCACCCCGGACTTTCAGTGTGTGTGTGTCGATGAGCCAGCGAGCTCCCCGGACTTTCAGTGTGTGTGTCGGTGAGCCAGCGAGCGCCCCGGACTATCAGTGTGTGTGTCGGTGAGCCAGCGAGCACCCCGGACTTTCAGTGTGTGTGAGCCGCTCTCTGCTTTACTGAGGGAGAAGGAGAGAAGGAGGAGCAGAAAAGGGGGAGTACCTGATTCCAGTCTTGCTCGCTGTGGGCTTAGAAGAAAAGGGAACCGTACTCTCTCTACTGGTACGAAGGCAGCAAACAGCCAATGTGCCTCAACTATAGGAACTATACAACGACTGCCCTGCCGGGGACTCTGGTCCTGCGTACGTCTACCATGGCATAGCCTTCTCCCAGGGAGACTAACCCACGAACAGACATGCACGGTGGGCACTAGCAGGGATCTATGCTGCTGTCAGGTCCTGTTCGTCAGTGATTTACCACGGAGGTGAGTCGCCTGGGCTCTTTCCATATCTCAGTTAAACCCGCTGGAGTAGATACAGAGGATTGTTCAGATACCTCTGGATGGAAGAGGATGGGTCTGAAATTAGTGTTGGGTAGAGAATAAGATACGGGGAACTACAGAGAATAAGATATGGGGGAACTACAGAGAATAAGATACGGGGGAACTACAGAGAATAAGATACGGGGGAACTACAGAGAATAAGATACGGGGAACTACAGAGAATAAGATACGGGGAACTACAGAGAATAAGATATGGGGGAACTACAGAGAATAAGATACGGGGGAACTACAGAGAATAAGATACGGGGGAACTACAGAGAATAAGATACGGGGGAACTACAGAGAATAAGATACGGGGAACTACAGAGAATAAGATACGGGGAACTACAGAGAATAAGATACGGGGGAACTACAGAGAATAAGATACATGGAACTACAGAGAATAAGATATGTGGGAACTATAGAGGATAAGATATGGGGGAACTACAGAGAATAAGATACAGGGGGAACTACAGAGAATAATATATGTGGGAACTATAGAGGATAAGATATGGGGGAACTACAGAGAATAAGATACAGGGGGAACTACAGAGAATAATATATGTGGGAACTATAGAGGATAAGATATGGGGGAACTACAGAGAATAATATATGTGGGAACTATAGAGGATTAGATATGGGGGAACTACAGAGAATAAGATACAGGGGGAACTACAGAGAATAAGATACAGGGGGAACTACAGAGAATAATATATGTGGGAACTATAGAGGATAAGATATGGGGGAACTACAGAGAATAAGATACAGGGGGAACTACAGAGAATAATATATGTGGGAACTATAGAGGATAAGATATGGGGGAACTACAGAGAATAATATATGTGGGAACTATAGAGGATAAGATATGGGGGAACTACAGAGAATAAGATATGGGGGACTACAGAGAATAAGATATGGGGGAACTACAGAGAATAAGATATGGGGAACTACAGAGAATAAGATATGGGGGAACTACAGAGAATAATATATGTGGGAACTATAGAGGATAAGATATGGGGGAACTACAGAGAATAATATATGTGGGAACTATAGAGGATAAGATATGGGGGAACTACAGAGAATAAGATATGTGGAACTACAGAGAATAAGATATGGGGAACTACAGAGAATAAGATACGGGGGACTACAGATAATAAGATATGGGGGACTACAGATAATAAGATATGGGGGACTACAGATAATAAGATATGTGGAACTACAGATAATAAGATATGGGGGAACTACAGAGAATAAGATATGGGGAACTACAGAGAATAAGATACGGGGGACTACAGATAATAAGATATGGGGGACTACAGATAATAAGATATGTGGAACTACAGAGAATAAGATATGGGGGAACTACAGAGAATAAGATATGGGGGAACTACAGAGAATAAGATATGGGGAACTACAGAGAATAAGATATGGGGGAACTACAGAGAATAATATATGTGGGAACTATAGAGGATAAGATATGGGGGAACTACAGAGAATAATATATGTGGGAACTATAGAGGATAAGATATGGGGGAACTACAGAGAATAAGATATGTGGAACTACAGAGAATAAGATATGGGGAACTACAGAGAATAAGATACGGGGGACTACAGATAATAAGATATGGGGGACTACAGATAATAAGATATGGGGGACTACAGATAATAAGATATGTGGAACTACAGAGAATAAGATATGGGGGAACTACAGAGAATAAGATATGGGGAACTACAGAGAATAAGATACGGGGGACTACAGATAATAGGATATGGGGGACTACAGATAATAAGATATGTGGAACTACAGAGAATAAGATATGGGGGAACTACAGAGAATAAGATATGGGGAACTACAGAGAATAAGATACGGGGGACTACAGATAATAAGATATGGGGGAACTACAGAGAATAAGATATGGGGGACTACAGATAATAAGATATGTGGAACTACAGAGAATAAGATATGGGGGAACTACAGAGAATAAGATATGGGGAACTACAGAGAATAAGATACGGGGGACTACAGATAATAAGATATGGGGGAACTACAGAGAATAAGATATGGGGGACTACAGATAATAAGATATGTGGAACTACAGAGAATAAGATACGGGGGAACTACAGAGAATAAGATACAGGGGAACTACAGAGAATAAGATACGGGGGAACTACAGAGAATAAGATATGGGGGAACTACAGAGAATAAGATACAGGGGGACTACAGAGAATAAGATACAGGGGAACTACAGAGAATAAGATACGGGGGAACTACAGAGAATAAGATACGGGGGAACTACAGAGAATAAGATATGGGGGAACTACAGAGAATAAGATATGGGGGAACTACAGAGAATAAGATATGGGGGAACTACAGAGAATAAGATATGGGGAACTACAGAGAATAAGATACGGGGGACTACAGATAATAAGATATGGGGGAACTACAGAGAATAAGATATGGGGGACTACAGATAATAAGATATGTGGAACTACAGAGAATAAGATATGGGGGAACTACAGAGAATAAGATACAGGGGAACTACAGAGAATAAGATACGGGGGAACTACAGAGAATAAGATATGGGGGAACTACAGAGAATAAGATATGGGGGACTACAGAGAATAAGATATGGGGGACTACAGAGAATAAGATACGGGGGACTACAGAGAATAAGATATGGGGGAACTACAGAGAATAAGATATGGGGGAACTACAGAGAATAAGATATGGGGGACTACAGATAATAAGATACGGGGGACTACAGAGAATAAGATATGGGGGACTATAGAGAATAAGATATGGGGAACTATAGAGAATAAGATATGGGGGAACTACAGAGAATAAGATATGGGGGAACTACAGAGAATAAGATATGGGGGAACTATAGAGAATAAGATATGGGGAAACTACAGAGAATAAGATATGGGGGACTACAGAGAATAAGATATGGGGGACTACAGAGAATAAGATATGGGGGAACTACATAGAATAAGATATGGGGGAACTATAGAGAATAAGATATGGGGGAACTACAGAGAATAAGATATGGGGGAACTATAGAGAATAAGATATGGGGGAACTACAGAGAATAAGATATGGGGGAACTACATAGAATAAGATATGGGGGAACTATAGAGAATAAGATATGGGGGAACTACAGAGAATAAGATATGGGGGAACTATAGAGAATAAGATATGGGGGAACTACAGAGAATAAGATATGGGGGAACTACAGAGAATAAGATATGGGGGACTACAGAGAATAAGATATGGGGGAACTACAGAGAATAAGATATGGGGGAACTACATAGAATAAGATATGGGGGAACTATAGAGAATAAGATATGGGGGAACTACAGAGAATAAGATATGGGGGACTACAGATAATAAGATACGGGGGAACTACAGATAATAAGATATGGGGGAACTACAGAGAATAAGATATGGGGGAACTACAGAGAATAAGATATGGGGGAACTACAGAGAATAAGATATGGGGGAACTACAGAGAATAAGATATGGGGGACTACAGATAATAAGATACGGGGGAACTACAGATAATAAGATATGGGGGAACTACAGAGAATAAGATATGGGGGAACTACATAGAATAAGATATGGGGGAACTACAGAGAATAAGATATGGGGAACTACAGAGAATAAGATATGGGGAACTACAGAGAATAAGATACGGGGGACTACAGAGAATAAGATACGGGGAACTACAGAGGATAAGATATGTGGAACTACAGAGAATAAGATACGGGGGACTACAGAGAATAAGATACGGGGAACTACAGAGGATAAGATATGTGGAACTACAGAGAATAAGATACAGGGGGAACTACAGAGAATAAGATACGGGGGAACTACAGAGAATAAGATATGGGGGACTACAGAGAATAAGATATGGGGGAACTATAGAGAATAAGATACGGGGGGAACTACAGAGAATAAGATATGGGGAACTACAGAGAATAAGATACGGGGGACTACAGAGAATAAGATACGGGGAACTACAGAGAATAAGATACGGGGGACTACAGAGAATAAGATACGGGGAACTACAGAGGATAAGATATGTGGAACTACAGAGAATAAGATATGGGGAACTACAGAGAATAAGATACGGGGGACTACAGAGAATAAGATATGGGGAACTACAGAGAATAAGATACGGGGGACTACAGAGAATAAGATACGGGGAACTACAGAGAATAAGATACGGGGGACTACAGAGAATAAGATACGGGGAACTACAGAGGATAAGATATGTGGAACTACATAGAATAAGATATGGGGAACTACAGAGAATAAGATATGGGGAACTACAGAGAATAAGATACGGGGGACTACAGAGAATAAGATACGGGGAACTACAGAGGATAAGATATGTGGAACTACAGAGAATAAGATACGGGGGACTACAGAGAATAAGATACGGGGAACTACAGAGGATAAGATATGTGGAACTACAGAGAATAAGATACAGGGGGAACTACAGAGAATAAGATACGGGGGAACTACAGAGAATAAGATATGGGGGACTACAGAGAATAAGATATGGGGGAACTATAGAGAATAAGATACGGGGGGAACTACAGAGAATAAGATACAGGGGGACTACAGAGAATAGGATATGGGGAAATACAGAGAATAAGATATGGGGGACTACAGAGAATAAGATATGGGGGACTACAGATAATAATATATGGGGAACTACAGAGAATAAGATATGGGGAACTACAGAGAATAAGATACGGGGAACTACAGAGAATAAGATACGGGGAACTACAGAGAATAAGATACGGGGGACTACAGAGAATAAGATACATGGAACTACAGAGAATAAGATACGGGGAACTACAGAGAATAAGCTACGGGGGAACTACAGAGAATAAGATACGGGGAACTACAGAGAATAAGATACGGGGGACTACAGAGAATAAGATATGGGGAACTACAGAGAATAAGATATGGGGAACTACAGAGAATAAGATACGGGGAACTACAGAGAATAAGATACGGGGAACTACAGAGAATAAGATACAGGGGAACTACAGAGAATAAGATACGGGGGACTACAGAGAATAATATATGGGGAACTACAGAGAATAAGATATGGGGAACTACAGAGAATAAGATACGGGGAACTACAGAGAATAAGATACGGGGAACTACAGAGAATAAGATACGGGGGACTACAGAGAATAAGATATGGGGAACTACAGAGAATAAGATACGGGGGACTACAGAGAATAAGATATGGGGGGACTACAGAGAATAAGATATGGGGGACTACAGAGAATAAGATACGGGGGACTACAGAGAATAAGATACGGGGGAACTACAGAGAATAAGATATGGGGGAACTATAGAGAATAAGATATGGGGGACTACAGAGAATAAGATATGGGGAACTACAGAGAATAAGATATGGGGGAACTACAGAGAATAAGATATGGGGGAACTATAGAGAATAAGATATGGGGGACTACAGAGAATAAGATATGGGGGACTACAGATAATAAGATACGGGGAACTACAGAGCATAAGATATGGGGAACTACAGAGAATAAGATATGGGGGAACTACAGAGAATAAGATATGGGGAACTACAGAGAATAAGATATGGGGGAACTACATAGAATAAGATACGGGGAACTACAGAGAATAAGATATGGGGGAACTACAGAGAATAAGATATGGGGGAACTACAGAGAATAAGATATGGGGGAACTACAGAGAATAAGATATGGGGAACTACAGAGAATAAGATATGGGGGAACTACAGAGAATAAGATATGGGGGAACTACAGAGAATAAGATATGGGGGACTACAGAGAATAAGATACGGGGAACTACAGAGAATAAGATATGGGGGACTACAGAGAATAAGATATGTGGAACTACAGAGGATAAGATATGGGGAACTACAGAGAATAAGATACAGGGGGAACTACAGAGAATAAGATATGGGGAACTACAGAGAATAAGATACGGGGAACTACAGAGAATAAGATATGGGGGAACTACAGAGAATAAGATACGGGGAACTACAGAGAATAAGATATGGGGGACTACAGAGAATAAGATATGTGGAACTACAGAGGATAAGATATGTGGAACTATAGAGAATAAGATATGGGGGACTACAGAGAATAAGATATGGGGGACTACAGATAATAAGATATGGGGGAACTACAGAGAATAAGATATGGGGGAACTACATAGAATAAGATATGGGGGACTACAGAGAATAAGATATGGGGGAACTACAGAGAATAAGATATGGGGGAACTACAGAGAATAAGATATGGGGAACTACAGAGAATAAGATATGGGGGAACTACAGATAATAAGATATGGGGGAACTACAGAGAATAAGATACGGGGAACTACAGAGGATAAGATATGTGGAACTACAGAGAATAAGATACAGGGGGAACTACAGAGAATAAGATACGGGGGAACTACAGAGAATAAGATATGGGGGACTACAGAGAATAAGATATGGGGGACTACAGAGAATAAGATATGGGGGAACTACAGAGAATAAGATATGGGGGAACTATAGAGAATAAGATACGGGGAACTACAGAGAATAAGATACGGGGAACTACAGAGAATAAGATACGGGGAACTACAGAGAATAAGATATGGGGAACTACAGAGAATAAGATACGGGGAACTACAGAGAATAAGATATGGGGGACTACAGAGAATAAGATATGGGGGACTACAGAGAATAAGATATGGGGGAACTAAAGAGAATAAGATATGGGGGACTACAGAGAATAAGATATGGGGGAACTACAGAGAATAAGATATGGGGGAACTATAGAGAATAAGATACGGGGAACTACAGAGAATAAGATACGGGGAACTACAGAGAATAAGATATGGGGAACTACAGAGAATAAGATACGGGGAACTACAGAGAATAAGATATGGGGGAACTACAGAGAATAAGATACGGGGAACTACAGAGAATAAGATATGGGGGACTACAGAGAATAAGATATGTGGAACTACAGAGGATAAGATATGTGGAACTACAGAGAATAAGATACAGGGGGAACTACAGAGAATAAGATACGGGGGAACTACAGAGAATAAGATATGGGGGACTACAGAGAATAAGATATGGGGGAACTACAGAGAATAAGATACGGGGAACTACAGAGAATAAGATATGGGGGACTACAGAGAATAAGATATGGGGGACTACAGAGAATAAGATATGGGGGAACTACATAGAATAAGATATGGGGGACTACAGAGAATAATATATGGGGGAACTACAGAGAATAAGATATGGGGGAACTACAGAGAATAAGATATGGGGAACTACAGAGAATAAGATATGGGGGAACTACAGATAATAAGATATGGGGGAACTACAGAGAATAAGATACGGGGAACTACAGAGGATAAGATATGTGGAACTACAGAGAATAAGATACAGGGGGAACTACAGAGAATAAGATACGGGGGAACTACAGAGAATAAGATATGGGGGACTACAGAGAATAAGATACGGGGAACTACAGAGAATAAGATATGGGGAACTACAGAGAATAAGATACGGGGAACTACAGAGAATAAGATATGGGGGACTACAGAGAATAAGATATGGGGGACTACAGAGAATAAGATATGGGGGAACTACAGAGAATAAGATATGGGGGACTACAGAGAATAAGATATGGGGGAACTACAGAGAATAAGATATGGGGGAACTATAGAGAATAAGATACGGGGAACTACAGAGAATAAGATACGGGGAACTACAGAGAATAAGATATGAGGAACTACAGAGAATATGATACGGGGAACTACAGAGAATAAGATATGGGGGAACTACAGAGAATAAGATACGTGGAACTACAGAGAATAAGATATGGGGGACTACAGAGAATAAGATATGTGGAACTACAGAGGATAAGATATGTGGAACTACAGAGAATAAGATACAGGGGGAACTACAGAGAATAAGATACGGGGGAACTACAGAGAATAAGATATGGGGGACTACAGAGAATAAGATATGGGGGAACTACAGAGAATAAGATACATGGAACTACAGATATCTAGAGTGATGATGCTGTTGTCTTGGTAACGAAGGAGTGGATGTTACATAACATTGTTAATAATGTATTTCTAAGTCAGATATACAGCATCTTGTTTAAGGTGTGGAGTTGTTCGAAACAGATTTGACTCTCTAAAGGAATGTATTGTTCTGGTATGCAGGGAGAACACAGACCACTGTTTCTGGCAGGGGCTGAATACCTAATGAGAGCTGTGTGTGTGTGTGTGCTGTGTGTGTGTGTGTGTGTGTGTGTGTGTGTGTGTGTGTGTGTGTGTGTGTGTGTGTGTGTGTGTGTGTGTGTGTGTGTGTGTGTGTGTGTGTGTGTGTCAGTCAGTTGACTGCTGCTCAGATGAAGCACCTTAACTGAAGAGTAATCTAGATTAGTGAACATGGTGATCCCACCGTCTCACTACTGAGCTCAGGATCAGTGACCATTTAGACCTCACTGATTGTCATTGTCCTTCAGTTGCAACTCAAAGAGCATGTCTCTCTCTCCCTCCACCACCGCTCTACCCTTCAACTCAAAGAGCTTGTCTCTCTCCCTCCACCACCGCTCTACCCTTCAACTCAAAGAGCATGTCTCTCCCTCATCTCTCCACCACCGCTCTACCCTTCAACTCAGAGAGCATGTCTCTCTCTCTCACCCTCCACCACCGCTCTACCCTTCAACTCAAAGAGCATTGTCTCTTTCTCTCCCTCCACCACCGCTCAACCCTTCAACTCAAAGAGCATGTCTCTCTCCCTCTCCCTCCACCACCGCTCTACCCTTCAACTCAAAGAGCATGTCTCTCCCTCATCTCTCCCTCCACCACCGCTCTACCCTTCAACTCAAAGAGCATGTCTCTCTCTCTCACCCTCCACCACCGCTCTACCCTTCAACTCAAAGAGCATTGTCTCTCTCTCTCTCCCTCCACCACCGCTCTACCCTTCAACTCAAAGAGCATGTCTCTCCCTCATCTCTAGCTCCACCACCGCTCTACCCTTCAACTCAAAGAGCTTGTCTCTCTCGCTCTCCCTCCACCACCGCTCTACCCTTCAACTCAAAGAGCATGTCTCTCTATCTCTCCCTCCACCACCGCTCTACCCTTCAACTCAAAGAGCATGTCTCTCTCTCTCCCTCCACCACCTCTCTACCCTTCAACTCAAAGAGCATGTCTCTTTCTCTCCCTCCACCACCACTCTACCCTTCAACTCAAAGAGCATGTCTCTCATCTCTCCCTCCACCACCGCTCTACCCTTCAACTCAAAGAGCATGTCTCTCTCTCCCTCCACCACCGCTCTACCCTTCAACTCAAAGAGCATTGTCTCTCTCTCTCTCTCCACCACCTCTCTACCCTTCAACTCAAAGAGCATGTCTCTCCCTCATCTCTACCTCCACCACCGCTCTACCCTTCAACTCAAAGAGCTTGTCTCTCTCTCTCTCCCTCCACCACCGCTCTACCCTTCAACTCAAAGAGCATGTCTCTCTCTCCCTCCACCACCGCTCTACCCTTCAACTCAAAGAGCATTGTCTCTCTCTCTCTCTCCACCACCTCTCTACCCTTCAACTCAAAGAGCATTGTCTCTCTCTCTCTCTCCACCACCTCTCTACCCTTCAACTCAAAGAGCATGTCTCTCTCTCTCCCTCCACCACCTCTCTACCCTTCAATCAAAGAGCATGTCTCTTTCTCTCCCTCCACCACCACTCTACCCTTCAACTCAAAGAGCATGTCTCTTTCTCTCCCTCCACCACCGCTCTACCCTTCAACTCAAAGAGCATTGTCTCTCTCTCTCTCTCCACCACCTCTCTACCCTTCAACTCAAAGAGCATGTCTCTCCCTCATCTCTACCTCCACCACCGCTCTACCCTTCAACTCAAAGAGCTTGTCTCTCTCTCTCTCCCTCCACCACCGCTCTACCCTTCAACTCAAAGAGCATGTCTCTCTCTCTCTCCCTCCACCACCGCTCTACCCTTCAACTCAAAGAGCATTGTCTCTTTCTCTCCCTCCACCACCGCTCAACCCTTCAACTCAAAGAGCATGTCTCTCTCCCTCTCCCTCCACCACCGCTCTACCCTTCAACTCAAAGAGCATGTCTCTCCCTCATCTCTCCCTCCACCACCGCTCTACCCTTCAACTCAAAGAGCATGTCTCTCTCTCTCACCCTCCACCACCGCTCTACCCTTCAACTCAAAGAGCATTGTCTCTCTCTCTCTCCCTCCACCACCGCTCTACCCTTCAACTCAAAGAGCATGTCTCTCCCTCATCTCTACCTCCACCACCGCTCTACCCTTCAACTCAAAGAGCTTGTCTCTCTCTCTCTCCCTCCACCACCGCTCTACCCTTCAACTCAAAGAGCATGTCTCTCTCTCTCTCCCTCCACCACCGCTCTACCCTTCAACTCAAAGAGCATGTCTCTCTCTCTCCCTCCACCACCTCTCTACCCTTCAACTCAAAGAGCATTGTCTCTCTCTCTCTCTCCACCACCTCTCTACCCTTCAACTCAAAGAGCATGTCTCTCCCTCATCTCTACCTCCACCACCGCTCTACCCTTCAACTCAAAGAGCTTGTCTCTCTCTCTCTCCCTCCACCACCGCTCTACCCTTCAACTCAAAGAGCATGTCTCTCTCTCTCTCCCTCCACCACCTCTCTACCCTTCAACTCAAAGAGCATGTCTCTTTCTCTCCCTCCACCACCACTCTACCCTTCAACTCAAAGAGCATGTCTCTCATCTCTCCCTCCACCACCGCTCTACCCTTCAACTCAAAGAGCATTGTCTCTCTCTCTCTCCCTCCACCACCGCTCTACCCTTCAACTCAAAGAGCATGTCTCTCCCTCATCTCTACCTCCACCACCGCTCTACCCTTCAACTCAAAGAGCTTGTCTCTCTCTCTCTCCCTCCACCACCGCTCTACCCTTCAACTCAAAGAGCATGTCTCTCTCTCTCTCCCTCCACCACCGCTCTACCCTTCAACTCAAAGAGCATGTCTCTCTCTCTCCCTCCACCACCTCTCTACCCTTCAATCAAAGAGTATGTCTCTTTCTCTCCCTCCACCACCACTCTACCCTTCAACTCAAAGAGCATGTCTCTCATCTCTCCCTCCACCACCGCTCTACCCTTCAACTCAAAGAGCATGTCTCTCTCTCCCTCCACCACCGCTCTACCCTTCAACTCAAAGAGCATTGTCTCTCTCTCTCTCTCCACCACCTCTCTACCCTTCAACTCAAAGAGCATGTCTCTCCCTCATCTCTACCTCCACCACCACTCTACCCTTCAACTCAAAGAGCTTGTCTCTCTCTCTCTCCCTCCACCACCGCTCTACCCTTCAACTCAAAGAGCATGTCTCTCTCTCTCTCCCTCCACCACCGCTCTACCCTTCAACTCAAAGAGCATGTCTCTCTCTCTCCCTCCACCACTTCTCTACCCTTCAACTCAAAGAGCATGTCTCTTTCTCTCCCTCCACCACCACTCTACCCTTCAACTCAAAGAGCATGTCTCTCATCTCTCCCTCCACCACCGCTCTACCCTTCAACTCAAAGAGCATGTCTCTCTCTCCCTCCACCACCGCTCTACCCTTCAACTCAAAGAGCATGTCTCTCATCTCTCCCTCCACCACCGCTCTACCCTTCAACTCAAAGAGCATGTCTCTCTCTCCCTCCACCACCACTCTACCCTTCAACTCAAAGAGCATTGTCTCTCTCTCTCTCTCCCTCCACCACCGCTCTACCCTTCAACTCAAAGAGCATGTCTCTCCCTCATCTCTACCTCCACCACCGCTCTACCCTTCAACTCAAAGAGCATGTCTCTCCCTCATCTCTCCCTCCACCACCGCTCTACCCTTCAACTCAAAGAGCATGTCTCTCCCTCATCTCTCCCTCCACCACCGCTCTACCCTTCAACTCAAAGAGCATGTCTCTCCCTCATCTCTCCCTCCACCACCACTCTACCCTTCAACTCAAAGAACATGTCACTCCCTCTACCCCACCTCCCATATCACTCAGCCTGCCATCCACTCTCCCATCCAACCCTATCTCACCTGATACAGTTTCCTCTGCTTTGTCACTTTCCTGAGAGGGGGAGAGAGACCGAGAGCAGCGAGAGAAAGTGTGAGAGAGAGAGAGAGAGACCGAGAGCAGCGAGAGAAAGTGTGAGAGAGGGGGAGAGAGACCGAGAGCAGCGAGAGAAAGTGTGAGAGAGGGGGAGAGAGACCGAGAGCAGCGAGAGAAAGTGTGTGTGTGAGAGAGAGAGAGAGAGAGAGAGAGAGAGAGAGAGAGAGAGAGAGAGAGAGAGAGAGAGAGAGAGAGACTAAATATCATCAAAACAGGTTGATTTCACAGGGCTGTGAACGAGCTGAGAGACAAAGCAAGAAGAGCATTCTATGCCATTAAAATTAACATTAAAATCAAAATCCCAATTAAAATCGGTCTCAAAATGTTCCAATCGGTTATAGAACCAATTGTTCTATATGGCAGTGAAGTATGAGGTCCAATCTCTAATAATGAATTCACCAAAATGGGACACACATCCAATTGAAATACAGCATGCAGAGTTTTGCAAGACTGTATTGCAAGTGCAAAGAAAAACTCCAAATAACGCATGTAGGGCAGAATTGGGCCAAAACCCTCCTCATTCAAATAGAAAAAAGAGACATCACATTTTACAACCATCTAAAAACAAGTGACCCCAAAACATTCCATCACACAGCTCTACAATGTCAAGAGATGAAACCAGAGAAGAGTCCCATCAGCCAGCTGGTTCTGAGGCTCAGTTCACTAACCCAAACCAACCCCATAGAGACTCAGGACAGCAGTCAGCCAGCTGGTTCTGAGGCTCAGTTCACCAACCCAAACCAACCCCATAGAGACTCAGGACAGCAGTCAGCCAGCTGGTTCTGAGGTTCAGTTCACCAACCCAAACCAACCCCATAGAGCCTCAGGACAGCAGTCAGCCAGCTGGTTCTGAGGCTCAGTTCACCAACCCAAACCAACCCCATAGAGACTCAGGACAGCAGTCAGCCAGCTGGTTCTGAGGTTCAGTTCACCAACCCAAACCAACCCCATAGAGACTCAGGACAGCAGTCAGCCAGCTGGTTCTGAGGGTCAGTTCACCAACCCAAACCAACCCCATAGAGACTCAGGACAGCCCTCAGAAAATCTGGCCCAACCAAATCATCACAAAACAAAAATATATCACCTATTGGAAAGACACCACAAAAAATCTAAGTTAACTTCAATGCTATTTGTCTCTAAACAGACAGTACATGGTGGCAGACTATCTGACCACTGTGACTGATAGAAAACATTGACTAGGTACAGACTCAGAGAGGACATACAAACCTGGCTGCCCAGAGAGGACAGTCTGTCTGTCTGTCTGTCTGTCTGTCTGTCTGTCTGTCTGTCTGTCTGTCTGTCTGTCTGTCTGTCTGTCTGTCTGTCTGTCTGTCTGTCTGTCTCTCTGTCTGTCTCTCTGTCTGTCTCTCTGTTTAACTCTCTCTCTTTCTGTCTCTCTCTCTCTCTTTATCTCCCTGTCTGTCTGTCTCTCTCTCTGTCTGTCTCTGGGAAACAGAGAGGATGGGAGAAGAAGATTTGTATTGTGCATCTCCCCCCTCTGGTTCTGCTGCTATAACTTGGCAAGACAGAAAATAGTTCTGGGAGAAGCAAAACGTGACTGGGAGAGAGGATGAGAGAAAGAGATGGAAGAGAGAAAGAGATGGAAGAGAACGAGATGGGAGAGGAGGAGAGAAAGAGATGGAAGAGAGTAGGAGACAAAGAGATGGAAGAGAGGAGGAGAGAAAGAGATGGAAGAGAACGAGATGGGAGAGGAGGAGAGAAAGAGATGGGAGAGAGGAGGAGAGAAAGAGATGGAAGAGAGTAGGAGAGAAAGAGATGGAAGAGAGGAGGAGAGAATGAGATGGGAGAGAGGATGAGAGAATGAGATGGGAGAGAGGATGAGAGAAAGAGATGGGAGAGAGGAGGAGAGAAAGAGATGGAAGAGAGTAGGAGACAAAGAGATGGAAGAGAGGAGGAGAGAAAGAGATGGAAGAGAGTAGGAGAGAAAGAGATGGAAGAGAGGAGGAGAGAATGAGATGGGAGAGAGGATGAGAGAATGAGATGGGAGAGAGGATGAGAGAAAGAGATGGGAGAGAGGAGGAGAGGAGGAGAGAACGAGATGGGAGAGAGGAGGAGAGAAAGAGATGGATGAGAGGAGGAGAGAAAGAGATGGAAGAGAGGAGGAGAGAAAGAGATGGAAGAGAGGAGGAGAGAACGAGATGGAAGAGAGGAGGAGATGGATGAGAGGATGAGAGAAAGAGATGGAAGAGAGGAGGAGAGAACGAGATGGAAGAGAGGAGGAGAGAAAGAGATGGATGAGAGGATGAGAGAAAGAGATGGAAGAGAGGAGGAGAGAACGAGATGGGAGAGAGGAGGAGAGAAAGAGATGGAAGAGAGGAGGAGAGAAGGAGATGGAAGAGAGGAGGAGAGAAAGAGATGGAAGAGAGGAGGAGAGAAAGAGATGGAAGAGAGGAGGAGAGAAAGAGATGGGAGAGAGAAGGAGAGAACGAGATGGAAGAGAGGAGGAGAGAAAGAGATGGAAGAGAGAAGGAGAGGAGGAGAGGCTGAAAGAGATTAGAAAAAACACTGTGGTTCTGCTTCACATGGCCACTACAAACACTCTAGGTGTATTCTCTGTGACGGGATCAGACTAGAGGGGGGAGGAGGTTATCTCTGTGTGAGGAGATCAGACTAGAGGGGATGGGAAGTGTTCTCTGTGAAGGGATCAGACTAGAGGGGAGGGGAAGTGCTCTCTGTGAAGGGATCAGACTAGAGGGGAGGGGAAGTGTTCTCTGTGAAGGGATCAGACTAGAGGGGAGCAGGGGGGGAAGTGTTCTCTGTGAAGGGATCAGACTAGAGGGGAAGTGTTCTCTGTGAAGGGATCAGACTAGAGGGGAGCAGGGGGGGGAAGTGTCCTCTGTGAAGGGATCAGACTAGAGGGGAAGTGTTCTCTGTGAAGGGATCAGACTAGAGGGGAGCAGGGGGGGAAGTGTCCTCTGTGAAGGGATCAGACTAGAGGGGAAGTGTTCTCTGTGAAGGGATCAGACTAGAGGGGAGCGGGGGGGGGGGGAGGGGAGTGTTCTCTGTGAAGGGATCAGACTAGAGGGGAGCAGGGGGGGAGTGTTCTCTGTGAAGGGATCAGACTAGAGGGGAGCGTGTTCTCTGTGAAGGGATCATACTAGATAGAAAGGATAAATGAAAGAAAAGAAAACAAAATGTTATTTGTCACGTGTTAAATAAAACTGGTGTAGACTTTACTGTGAAATGCTTGCTAAGAGCCTTTCCCAAAGACGCAGAGTTAAAAAATAAAATAGTAACAAAAGGAATCATATAAAATACACAAGAATGGAGCTATATACAGGAAGTACCAGATCAATGTGGAGCTATATACAGGAAGTACCAGATCAATGTGGAGCTATATACAGGAAGTACCAGATCAATGTGGAGCTATATACAGGAAGTACCAGATCAATGTGGAGCTATATACAGGAAGTACCAGATCAATGTGGAGCTATATACAGGAAGTACCAGATCAATGTGGAGCTATATACAGGAAGTACCAGATCAATGTGGAGCTATATACAGGAAGTACCAGATCAATGTGGAGCTATATACAGGAAGTACCAGATCAATGTGGAGCTATATACAGGAAGTACCAGATCAATGTGGAGCTATATACAGGAAGTACCAGATCAATGTGGAGCTATATACAGGAAGTACCAGATCAATGTGGAGCTATATACAGGAAGTACCAGATCAATGTGGAGCTATATACAGGAAGTACCAGATCAATGTGGAGCTATATACAGGAAGTACCAGATCAATGTGGAGCTATATACAGGAAGTACCAGATCAATGTGGAGCTATATACAGGAAGTACCAGTACCAGATCAATGTGGAGTTATATACAGGAAGTACCAGATCAATGTGGAGCTATATACAGGAAGTACCAGATCAATGTGGAGCTATATACAGGAAGTACCAGATCAATGTGGAGCTATATACAGGAAGTACCAGATCAATGTGGAGCTATATACAGGAAGTACCAGTACCAGATCAATGTGGAGCTATATACAGGGAGTACCAGTACCAGATCAATGTGGAGCTATATACAGGAAGTACCAGTACCAGATCAATGTGGAGCTATATACAGGAAGTACCAGTACCAGATCAATGTGGAGCTATATACAGGAAGTACCAGTACCAGATCAATGTGGAGCTATATACAGGAAGTACCAGATCAATGTGTAGCTATATACAGGAAGTACCAGATCAATGTGTAGCTATATACAGGAAGTACCAGATCAATGTGGAGCTATATACAGGAAGTACCAGATCAATGTGTAGCTATATACAGGAAGTACCAGATCAATGTGGAGCTATATACAGGAAGTACCAGATCAATGTGGAGCTATATACAGGAAGTACCAGATCAATGTGGAGCTATATACAGGAAGTACCAGATCAATGTGGAGCTATATACAGGAAGTACCAGATCAATGTGGAGCTATACACAGGGAGTACCAGTACCAGATCAATGTGGAGCTATATACAGGAAGTACCAGTACCAGATCAATGTGGAGATATATACAGGAAGTACCAGTACCAGATCAATGTGGAGCTATATACAGGAAGTACCAGTACCAGATCAATGTGGAGCTATATACAGGAAGTACCAGATCAATGTGGAGCTATATACAGGAAGTACCAGTACCAGATCAATGTGGAGCTATATACAGGGAGTACCAGATCAATGTGGAGCTATATACAGGAAGTACCAGATCAACATGGAGCTATATACAGGAAGTACCATAAGTTGGTGTGTATGTGTGTTTGTGTGGGAGTGTGATTGTAGCATGTGTCAGTGAGTCTGGTGTTGATATAGTATGAGACATACCAGCAGACAGACCAGCAGACAGACCAGCAGACATACCAGCAGACATACCAGCAGACATACCAACAGACATACCAGCAGACAGACCAACAGACATACCAGCAGACATACCAGCAGACATACCAGCAGACATACCAACAGACATACCAGCAGACATACCAACAGACATACCAACAGACATACCAACAGACATACCAGCAGACATACCAACAGACATACCAACAGACATACCAGCAGACATACCAACAGACATACCAGCAGACATACCAACAGACATACCAACAGACATACCAACAGACATACCAACAGACATACCAACAGACATACCAGCAGACATACCAGCAGACATACCAGCAGACATACCAGCAGACATACCAGCAGACATACCAGCAGACATACCAACAGACATACCAACAGACATACCAACAGACATACCAGCAGACATACCAACAGACATACCAACAGACATACCAACAGACATACCAACAGACATACCAACAGACATACCAACGGGGGGTTAGTGGGTGGATACATGTGGCAGGTGTGGAATCAGACTTCACGTGTTGGTATCTGACAGCAGCCACCCAATTATCAGCACAGTGAGCACACTGAACGAGAAGCATCTCTCTCTCTCTCTCTCTCTCTCTCTCTCTCTCTCTCTCTCTCTCTCTCTCTCTCTCTCTCTCTCTCTCTCTCTCTCTCTCTCTCTCTCTCTCTCTCTCTCTCTCTCTCTCTCTCTCTCTCTCTCTCTCTCTCTCTCTCTCTCTCTCTCTCTCTCTCTCTCTCTCTCTCTGCTCTCTCTCCTTCACATCTCTCTCTCTATGCTCTCTCTCCTTCACATCTCTCTCTCTCTCCCTCCCTCCCTCCCTCCCTCCCTCCCTCCGCCTGATACACTTCCTCTAGTCTACAGACGTCACGGTGTCATCACCACACTATGTCTAACAACAGACAGCATCCCCAAGACACACAAAGTCCCCTAGACACACCAAGTCCCCTAGACACACAAAGTCCCCTAGACACACAAAGTCCCCTAGACACACAAAGTCCCCTAGACACACAAAGTCCCCTAGACACACCAAGTCCCCTAGACACACCAAGTCCCCTAGACACACCAAGTCCCCTAGACACACCAAGTCCCCTAGACACACAAAGTCCCCTAGACACACCAAGTCCCCTAGACACACAAAGTCCCCTAGACACACAAAGTCCCCTAGACACACAAAGTCCCCTAGACACACCAAGTCCCCTAGACACACAAAGTCCCCTAGACACACAAAGTCCCCTAGACACACAAAGTCCCCTAGACACACAAAGTCCCCAAGACACACCAAGTCCCCTAGATGCTTGTAAACCCACTGCAGACTCTGTAGCCGGTGAGATGTGCTGGACGGCTGAGTGTTATGAGGTGATGGGCAGGAATAGAACCGTTTAAACATGATTGACTACTCTGAGTGTCCTCTTCCTCCCGTCGGAGCACTTAGCAGACTACCTCTCAGTCTCCCACAGATGTAGTTAGCAGACTCTCTCTCCCACAGACAGGTCACCGGCCGGCCAGCCAGCTCTCCCCTTCGGCAGTAAGGTTCTCATGACTCTCAGAGCTGCCTGCCAATTGGACGCAGCTACGCACTAAGAATGGGCATATTTTCTCTCTCTCTCTGGCTGCCTCTCTTTCCTTCTCTCTCTCTCTTCCCTTCTCTCTCTGGCTCTCTCTCTGGCTATCTCTCTCTCTTCCCTTCTCTCTCTCTGGCTGCCTCTCTCTCTCTTCCCTTCTCTCTCTGGCTGTCTCTCTCTCTTCCCTTCTCTCTCTGGCTGCCTCTCTCTCTCTTCCCTTCTCTCTCTGGCTGCCTCTCTCTCTCTTCCCTTCTCTCTCTGGCTGCCTCTCTCTTCCCTTCTCTCTCTGGCTGCCTCTCTCTTCCCTTCTCTCTCTGGCTGCCTCTCTCTCTCTTCCCTTCTCTCTCTCTGGCTGTCTCTCTCTCTTCCCTTCTCTCTCTGGCTGGCTCTCTTCCCTTCTCTCTCTCTGGCTGTCGCTCTCTCTTCCCTTCTCTCTCTCTGGCTGCCTCTATCTCTTCCCTTCTCTCTCTCTGACTGTCTCTCTTCCCTTCTCTCTCTCTGACTGTCTCTCTCTTTTCCCTTCTCTCTCTGGCTATCTCTCTCTCTCTCTTCCCATCTCTCTCTGGCTGTCTCTCTCTCTCTCTTCCCATCTCTCTCTGGCTGCCTCTCTCTCTCTCTTCCCTTCTCTCTCTGGCTGTCTCTCTCTCTCTCTTCCCATCTCTCTCTGGCTGCCTCTCTCTCTCTCCCCTTCTCTCTCTGGCTGGCTCTCTTCCCTTCTCTCTCTCTGTGGCTGCCTCCCTCTCTGTTAGTCTCTCGTTCCCTCTCTCTCTCTGTGGCTGCCTCCCTCTCTGTTAGTCTCTCGTTCCCCCTCTCTCTCTGTGGCTGCCTCCCTCTATGTTAGTCTCTCGTTCCCTTCTCTCTCTCTGTGGCTGCCTCCCTCTCTGTTAGTCTCTCGTTCCCTCTCTCTCTCTGTGGCTGCCTCCCTCTCTGTTAGTCTCTCGTTCCCCCTCTCTCTCTGTGGCTGCCTCCCTCTCTGTTAGTCTCTCGTTCCCCCTCTCTCTCTGTGGCTGCCTCCCTCTCTGTTAGTCTCTCGTTCCCCCTCTCTCTCTGTGGCTGCCTCCCTCTCTGTTAGTCTCTCGTTCCCCCTCTCTCTCTTTGGCTGCCTCCCTCTATGTTAGTCTCTCGTTCCCTCTCTCTCTCTGTGGCTGCCTCCCTCTATGTTAGTCTCTCGTTCCCCCTCTCTCTCTGTGGCTGCCTCCCTCTCTGTTAGTCTCTCGTTCCCCCTCTCTCTCTCTGGCTGCCTCCCTCTCTGTTAGTCTCTCGTTCCCCCTCTCTCTCTGTGGCTGCCTCCCTCTCTGTTAGTCTCTCGTTCCCCCTCTCTCTCTCTGTGGCTGCCTCCCTCTCTGTTAGTCTCTCGTTCCCCCTCTCTCTCTCTGGCTGCCTCCCTCTCTGTTAGTCTCTCGTTCCCCCTCTCTCTCTGTGGCTGCCTCCCTCTATGTTAGTCTCTCGTTCCCCCTCTCTCTCTTTGGCTGCCTCCCTCTCTGTTAGTCTCTCGTTCCCCCTCTCTCTCTTTGGCTGCCTCCCTCTCTGTTAGTCTCTCGTTCCCTCTCTCTCTCTGTGGCTGCCTCCCTCTCTGTTAGTCTCTCGTTCCCCCTCTCTCTCTGTGGCTGCCTCCCTCTCTGTTAGTCTCTCGTTCCCTCTCTCTCTCTGTGGCTGCCACCCTCTCTGTTAGTCTCTCGTTCCCTCTCTCTCTGTGGCTGCCTCCCTCTATGTTAGTCTCTCGTTCCCCCTCTCTCTCTGTGGCTGCCTCCCTCTCTGTTAGTCTCTCGTTCCCCCTCTCTCTCTTTGGCTGCCTCCCTCTCTGTTAGTCTCTCGTTCCCCCTCTCTCTCTGTGGCTGCCTCCCTCTCTGTTAGTCTCTCGTTCCCCCTCTCTCTCTGTGGCTGCCTCCCTCTCTGTTAGTCTCTCGTTCCCCCTCTCTCTCTGTGGCTGCCTCCCTCTCTGTTAGTCTCTCGTTCCCCCTCTCTCTCTGTGGCTGCCTCCCTCTCTGTTAGTCTCTCGTTCCCCCTCTCTCGCTGTGGCTGCCTCCCTCTCTGTTAGTCTCTCGTTCTCTCTCTCTCTCTGTGGCTGCCTCCCTCTCTGTTAGTCTCTCGTTCCCCCTCTCTCTCTGTGGCTGCCTCCCTCTCTGTTAGTCTCTCGTTCCCTCTCTCTCTCTGTGGCTGCCTCCCTCTCTGTTAGTCTCTCGTTCCCCCTCTCTCTCTGTGGCTGCCTCCCTCTCTGTTAGTCTCTCGTTCCCCCTCTCTCTCTGTGGCTGCCTCCCTCTCTGTTAGTCTCTCGTTCCCCCTCTCTCTCTGTGGCTGCCTCCCTCTCTGTTAGTCTCTCGTTCCCTCTCTCTCTCTGTGGCTGCCTCCCTCTCTGTTAGTCTCTCGTTCCCTTCTCTCTCTCTGTGGCTGCCTCCCTCTCTGTTAGTCTCTCGTTCCCCCTCTCTCTCTGTGGCTGCCTCCCTCTCTGTTAGTCTCTCGTTCCCCCTCTCTCTCTGTGGCTGCCTCCCTCTATGTTAGTCTCTCGTTCCCCCTCTCTCTCTCTGGCTGCCTCCCTCTCTGTTAGTCTCTCGTTCCCCCTCTCTCTCTGTGGCTGCCTCCCTCTATGTTAGTCTCTCGTTCCCCCTCTCTCTCTGTGGCTGCCTCCCTCTCTGTTAGTCTCTCGTTCCCCCTCTCTCTCTGTGGATGCCTCCCTCTCTGTTAGTCTCTCGTTCCCCCTCTCTCTCTTTGGCTGCCTCCCTCTCTGTTAGTCTCTCGTTCCCCCTCTCTCTCTGTGGCTGCCTCCCTCTCTGTTAGTCTCTCGTTCCCCCTCTCTCTCTGTGGCTGCCTCCCTCTCTGTTAGTCTCTCGTTCCCCCTCTCTCTCTGTGGCTGCCTCCCTCTCTGTTAGTCTCTCGTTCCCCCTCTCTCTCTGTGGCTGCCTCCCTCTCTGTTAGTCTCTCGTTCCCTCTCTCTCTCTGTGGCTGCCTCCCTCTCTGTTAGTCTCTCGTTCCCCCTCTCTCTCTGTGGCTGCCTCCCTCTCTGTTAGTCTCTCGTTCCCCCTCTCTCTCTGTGGCTGCCTCCCTCTCTGTTAGTCTCTCGTTCCCTCTCTCTCTCTTTGGCTGCCTCCCTCTCTGTTAGTCTCTCGTTCCCTCTCTCTCTCTGTGGCTGCCTCCCTCTCTGTTAGTCTCTCGTTCCCCCTCTCTCTCTGTGGCTGCCTCCCTCTCTGTTAGTCTCTCGTTCCCCCTCTCTCTCTGTGGCTGCCTCCCTCTCTGTTAGTCTCTCGTTCCCCCTCTCTCTCTGTGGCTGCCTCCCTCTATGTTAGTCTCTCGTTCCCCCTCTCTCTCTTTGGCTGCCTCCCTCTCTGTTAGTCTCTCGTTCCCACTCTCTCTCTGTAGTTAGGGCAATGTGATGAGGCCAGTGGTGGTGTTTCCATGATTCCACCCCCCTTTGAAAGGGACTCTGGGTGATCTAGTCGGTGTATTGGGGAGTTAGAGTGCCACGGTGTATTTCAATACGACAGCGAGGTTCACACGCCTCTCTCTGAGAGCTGCCGATGTGTGATCTCTTTCTCCCGTTCAGAACGGTGGCCACAGCAATACGACAGCGAGGTTCACACGACTCTCTCTGAGAGCTGCCGATGTGTGATCTCTTTCTCCCGTTCAGAACGGTGGCCACAGCAGCAGCTCCCCCCTTCTCATACCCAGCTAGTCTCACAGTGAGACACAGTGTGTTTGTGTGGTAATAGGAGTCACAACGATGGTCATCACACAGACACGCCAGCTAGGACAGGACTCATTCAATACTATTCCCATACTGATGAAATGTACACATACAACATTCCTTTCCCCAAGGCAACTACTCCATATGGAAATGTATTGCAGTGTGACAGGATATTGATCAGGTTATTGATCAGGTTATTGATCAGGATATTGATCAGGTTATTGATCAGGTTATTGATCAGGATATTGATCAGGTTATTGATCAGATCAGGTTATTGATCAGGTTATTGATCAGGATATTGATCAGGTTATTGATCAGCTATCCTGACATGAATAAACATCATATAGGGGATTCATCTGATATTGACAAAGTATCTGGTTGACTTGAAAATATGTTCAATACTTTTGATGCAAATGTATAGATGCTTTCATTACATAACCTGAACACACAGTGTCTAAAACGAGTCCTATTGTTAGCGAGCTCCATGTGAACTTCCTGCTGGTAACAGTAAGACAGACAGTAACACGATCCATGGTGTCAGTGGGCAACAATTACTACAAACAATCCTTTAAAACCCCTCCCTCCTTCAATACCTCCCCCCCCTACCTCTCTCTCCTTCAATCCCTCCCTACCTCTCTCTCTCTCTCTCTCCTTCAATACCTCCCTCCCTACCTCTCCCTCCTTCAATACCTCCCTCCCTACCTCTCTCTCTCTCTCTCCTTCAATACCTCCCTCCCTACCTCTCCCTCCCTAACTCTCTCTCTCCTTCAATACCTCCCTCCCTACCTCTCCCTCCTTCCCTCTCTCTCCCTCCTTCCCTCCCTTCCTACCCCTCTCTCCTGCAATACCTCCCTCCCTACCTCTCTCTCCTTCCTACCTCCCTCTCTCTCCTTCAATACCTCCCTCCCTCCCTCTCCTTCAATACCTCCCTCCCTACCTCTCTCTCCTTCCTCCCTACCCCTCTCTCCTTCAACACCTCCCTACCCCTCTCTCCTTCAACACCTCCCTACCCCTCTCTCCTTCAACACCTCCCTACCCCTCTCTCCTTCAACACCTCCCTCTCTCTCCCTCCTTCAATACCTCCCTCCCACCCTCTTTATCCTTCAATACCTCCCTCCCTCCCTCTCCTTCAACACCTCCCTCCCTCTCTCTCCCTCCCTCCCTACCTATCCTTCAATACCTCCCTCCCTTTTTCTCCTTCAATACCTTCCTCCCTCTCTCTCCCTCCTTCCCTACCTCCCTCCCTCCCTCTCTCTCCCTCCTTCCCTCCCTCTCTCCACTTCCCTCCCCCCTGCTTCCATCCCTCTCCCTCCCTCCTCACCAACCTATACCCCAACTAGAGTATTACAGCATTCGTGTACCATCATAGACAAAGGATTTGCTGTCTTTCACTCTGACACACACACCACACACACACACACACACACACACACACACACACACAGAGATCAACATCTAGATTGCAACAGTGTTTTTCCCCAGTCATGATTGTGTTCAGAGGAAGCGGGATGTTGTAAAGCACTGACATCTAAACCTCTCAATGTTCTAATGGGGAGGAGGACGGGACGAAGAGGACGGGACGAAGAGGACGGGACGAAGAGGACGGGACGAAGAGGACGGGACGAAGAGGACGGGAGAGGACGGGACGAAGAGGACGGGACGAGGACGGGACGAAGACAACAGCCAACCTGTCTGAATGATGAGGACGGGACGAAGACAACAGCCCACCTGTCTGAATGAGGAGGACGGGACGAAGACAACAGCCCACCTGTCTGAATGAGGAGGACAGGACGAAGACAACAGCCAACCTGTCTGAATGAGGAGGACGGGACGAAGACAACAGCCCACCTGTCTGAGTGAGGAGGACGGGACGAAGACAACAGCCCACCTGTCTGAATGAGGAGGACGGGACGAAGACAACAGCCCACCTGTCTGAATGAGGAGGACGGGACGAAGACAACAGCCCACCTGTCTGAATGAGGAGGACGGGACGAAGACAACAGCCCACCTGTCTGAGTGAGGAGGACGGGGCGAAGACAACAGCCAACCTGTCTGAATGAGGAGGACGGGACGAAGACAACAGCCCACCTGTCTGAATGAGGAGGACGGGACGAAGACAACAGCCCACCTGTCTGAATGAGGTGGACGGAACGAAGACAACAGCCAACCTGTCTGAATGAGGTGGACGGAACGAAGACAACAGCCCACCTGTCTGAATGAGGAGGACGGAACGAAGACAACAGCCCACCTGTCTGAATGAGGAGGACGGGACGAAGACAACAGCCCACCTGTCTGAATGAGGTGGACGGAACGAAGACAACAGCCCACCTGTCTGAATGAGGAGGACGGGACGAAGACAACAGCCCACCTGTCTGAATGAGGAGGACGGGACGAAGACAACAGCCCACCTGTCTGAATGAGGTGGACGGAACGAAGACAACAGCCCACCTGTCTGAATGAGGAGGACGGGACGAAGACAACAGCCCACCTGTCTGAATGAGGAGGACGGGACGAAGACAACAGCCCACCTGTCTGAATGAGGAGGACGGGACGAAGACAACAGCCAACCTGTCTGAATGAGGTGGACGGAACGAAGACAACAGCCCACCTGTCTGAATGAGGAGGACGGGACGAAGACAACAGCCCACCTGTCTGAATGAGGAGGACGGGACGAAGACAACAGCCCACCTGTCTGAATGAGGAGGACGGGACGAAGACCGTCACTAGAGCTCTGACAGACAACATGATACAGGCCGTATATATCTCTCTACCGTCACTAGAGCTCTGACAGACAACATGATACAGGCCGTATATCTCTCTACCGTCACTAGAGCTCTGACAGACACATGATACAGGCTGTATATCTCTCTACCGTCACTAGAGCTCTGACAGACAACATGATACAGGCCGTATATATCTCTCTACCGTCACTAGAGCTCTGACAGACAACATGATACAGGCTGTATATCTCTCTCTACCGTCACTAGAGCTCTGACAGACAACATGATACAGGCTGTATATCTCTCTACCGTCACTAGAGCTCTGACAGACAACATGATACAGGCCGTATATCTCTCTACCGTCACTAGAGCTCTGACAGACACATGATACAGGCTGTATATCTCTCTACCGTCACTAGAGCTCTGACAGACAACATGATACAGGCCGTATATCTCTCTACCGTCACTAGAGCTCTGACAGACAACATGATACAGGCTGTATATCTCTCTACCGTCACTAGAGCTCTGACAGACAACATGATACAGGCCGTATAGCCCTCTACCGTCACTAGAGCTCTGACAGACAACATGATACAGGCTGTATATCTCTCTACCGTCACTAGAGCTCTGACAGACAACATGATACAGGCTGTATATATCTCTCTACCGTCACTAGAGCTCTGACAGACAACATGATACAGGCCGTATATCTCTCTACCGTCACTAGAGCTCTGACAGACAACATGATACAGGCCGTATATCTCTCTACCGTCACTAGAGCTCTGACAGACAACATGATACAGGCCGTATATCTCTCTACCGTCACTAGAGCTCTGACAGACAACATGATACAGGCTGTATATCTCTCTACCGTCACTAGAGCTCTGACAGACAACATGATACAGGCTGTATATCTCTCTACCGTCACTAGAGCTCTGACAGACAACATGATACAGGCCGTATATCTCTCTACCGTCACTAGAGCTCTGACAGACAACATGATACAGGCCGTATATATCTCTCTACCGTCACTAGAGCTCTGACAGACAACATGATACAGGCCGTATATCTCTCTACCGTCACTAGAGCTCTGACAGACACATGATACAGGCTGTATATCTCTCTACCGTCACTAGAGCTCTGACAGACAACATGATACAGGCCGTATATATCTCTCTACCGTCACTAGAGCTCTGACAGAC
Organism: Salvelinus alpinus; assembly: GCF_045679555.1. Taxonomy (NCBI): domain Eukaryota; kingdom Metazoa; phylum Chordata; class Actinopteri; order Salmoniformes; family Salmonidae; genus Salvelinus; species Salvelinus alpinus. Next base: position 101,100,095 of record NC_092088.1, read on the forward strand.
AACATGATACAGGCTGTATATCTCTCTACCGTCACTAGAGCTCTGACAGACAACATGATACAGGCCGTATATCTCTCTACCGTCACTAGAGCTCTGACAGACACATGATACAGGCTGTATATCTCTCTACCGTCACTAGAGCTCTGACAGACAACATGATACAGGCCGTATATCTCTCTACCGTCACTAGAGCTCTGACAGACAACATGATACAGGCTGTATATCTCTCTACCGTCACTAGAGCTCTGACAGACAACATGATACAGGCCGTATAGCCCTCTACCGTCACTAGAGCTCTGACAGACAACATGATACAGGCTGTATATCTCTCTACCGTCACTAGAGCTCTGACAGACAACATGATACAGGCTGTATATATCTCTCTACCGTCACTAGAGCTCTGACAGACAACATGATACAGGCCGTATATCTCTCTACCGTCACTAGAGCTCTGACAGACAACATGATACAGGCCGTATATCTCTCTACCGTCACTAGAGCTCTGACAGACAACATGATACAGGCCGTATATCTCTCTACCGTCACTAGAGCTCTGACAGACAACATGATACAGGCTGTATATCTCTCTACCGTCACTAGAGCTCTGACAGACAACATGATACAGGCCGTATATCTCTCTACCGTCACTAGAGCTCTGACAGACAACATGATACAGGCCGTATATCTCTCTACCGTCACTAGAGCTCTGACAGACAACATGATACAGGCCGTATATATCTCTCTACCGTCACTAGAGCTCTGACAGACAACATGATACAGGCTGTATATCTCTCTACCGTCACTAGAGCTCTGACAGACAACATGATACAGGCTGTATATCTCTCTACCGTCACTAGAGCTCTGACAGACAACATGATACAGGCCGTATATATCTCTCTACCGTCACTAGAGCTCTGACAGACAACATGATACAGGCTGTATATCTCTCTACCGTCACTAGAGCTCTGACAGACAACATGATACAGGCCGTATATCTCTCTACCGTCTCACAAACAGAGCAAAACCACTCCATGTATTTATGAGGAGAAGAGACCTTTGAAATAATCATTTTTCCGACTACTTAGCGCTACTTGAGGACGTGACACAGAGCACTCAGCAACACTCAACCCATCCCACGCCCCCGTTGGGTTTTACGCTGCTGCTACTCTCTGTTTATTATCTATGCATAGTCACTTTACCCTTACCTACATGTACATACTACCTCAATTAACCTGTACCCCCACACACTGACTCGGTACCCCCTGTATATAACCCTGCAGCGTAGCCTAGTGGTTAGAGCGTTGGACTAGTAACCAAAAGGTTCCAAGTTCAAATCCCTGAGCCGACAAGGTACAAATCTGTCATTCTGCCCCTGAACAAGGCAGTTAACCCCACTGTTCCCTGGTAGGCCATCATTAACAAGAACAGTGTAGCCCAGACTCATGTGGTGGACAGAGAGAGAGACTCCTGTGGTGGAGAGAGAGATAGACTCTGTATTAATCTACAGGACATCATGTCCTACAGTACTACAGTGTAGCCCAGACTCATGTGGTGAACACAGAGAGAGACTCATGTGGTGGACAGAGAGAGAGACTCCTGTGGTGAACACAGAGAGAGACGCATGTGGTGGACAGAGAGAGAGACTCCTGTGGTGAACACAGAGAGAGACGCATGTGGTGGACAGAGAGAGAGACTCATGTGGTGGACAGAGAGAGAGACTCATGTGGTGGACAGAGAGAGAGACTCATGTGGTGGACAGAGAGAGACTCATGTGGTGGACAGAGAGAGAGACTCCTGTGGTGGACAGAGAGAGAGACTCCTGTGGTGAACACAGAGAGAGATACTCCTGTGGTGGACAGAGAGAGAGACTCATGTGGTGGACAGAGAGAGAGACTCATGTGGTGGACAGAGAGAGAGACTCCTGTGGTGGACAGAGAGAGATACTCATGTGGTGGACAGAGAGAGAGACTCATGTGGTGGACAGAGAGAGAGACTCCTGTGGTGGACAGAGAGAGACTCATGTGGTGGACAGAGAGAGAGACTCATGTGGTGGACAGAGAGAGAGACTCCTGTGGTGGACAGAGAGAGAGACTCCTGTGGTGGACAGAGAGAGACTCATGTGGTGGACAGAGAGAGACTCATGTGGTGGACAGAGAGAGAGACTCCTGTGGTGGACAGAGAGAGACTCATGTGGTGGACAGAGAGAGAGACTCATGTGGTGGACAGAGAGAGAGACTCATGTGGTGGACAGAGAGAGACTCATGTGGTGGACAGAGAGAGAGACTCATGTGGTGGACAGAGAGAGATACTCTTGTGGTGGACAGAGAGAGACTCATGTGGTGGACAGAGAGAGACTCATGTGGTGGACAGAGAGAGAGACTCATGTGGTGGACAGAGAGAGAGACTCATGTGGTGGACAGAGAGAGAGACTCATGTGGTGGACAGAGAGAGACTCATGTGGTGGACAGAGAGAGAGACTCATGTGGTGGACAGAGAGAGAGACTCATGTGGTGGATAGAGAGAGAGACTCATGTGGTGGACAGAGAGAGAGACTCCTGTGGTGGACAGAGAGAGAGACTCATGTGGTGGACAGAGAGAGAGACTCATGTGGTGGACAGAGAGAGAGACTCATGTGGTGGACAGAGAGAGATACTCCTGTGGTGGACAGAGAGAGAGACTCATGTGGTGGACAGAGAGAGAGACTCATTACATTATCTGCTGTGTCTGAATTCTAATAATCCTGAAACACTCATCATTATCTCTGAGCTTGATATTTTAGACATGATGAATGTTTGATTTTGTGGTTTGACTTCTGACAGTGGAAGTTTGCTGTGTTCTCAGGCACCATCATCACTGACCTCATTCAGAGAGAAACCAAGAGTAGAACAGCTGTCTGAAAACAGAGAGGATAGAGAGACGAAAGAGAGGACGGATAGATAAAAGAGCAGGGATAGAGAGATGAAAGAGAGAGGATGGAGAATACGAGAGAAGAGAGAGAGGATGGAGAGATGAAAGAGAGAGGATGGAGAGACGAGAGATGAGAGGATGGAGAGACGAGAGATGAGAGGATGGAGAGATGAAAGAGAGACGACAGAGATATGAAAGAGAGAGGACGGAGAGATGAAAGAGAGGACGGAGAGATGAAAGAGGACGGAGAGATGAAAGAGAGGACGGAGAGATGAAAGAGAGAGGACGGAGAGATGAAAGAGAGAGGACGGAGAGATGAAAGAGAGGACGGAGAGATGAAAGAGAGAGGACGGAGAGACGAAAGAGAGAGGACGGAGAGACGAAAGAGAGAGGACGGAGAGACGAAAGAGAGGACGGAGAGACGAAAGAGAGGACGGAGAGATGAAAGAGAGAGGACGGAGAGATGAAAGAGAGAGGACGGAGAGATGAAAGAGAGGACGGAGAGATGAAAGAGAGAGGACGGAGAGATGAAAGAGAGGACGGAGAGATGAAAGAGAGAGGACGGAGAGACGAAAGAGAGAGGACGGAGAGACGAAAGAGAGAGGACGGAGAGACGAAAGAGAGAGGACGGAGAGACGAAAGAGAGAGGACGGAGAGATGAAAGAGAGAGGACGGAGAGATGAAAGAGAGAGGACGGAGAGATGAAAGAGAGAGGACGGAGAGATGAAAGAGAGAGGACGGAGAGACGAAAGAGAGAGGACGGAGAGACGAAAGAGAGAGGACGGAGAGATGAAAGAGAGAGGACGGAGAGATGAAAGAGAGGACGGAGAGATGAAAGAGAGGACGGAGAGACGAAAGAGAGAGGACGGAGAGACGAAAGAGAGAGGACGGAGAGACGAAAGAGAGAGGACGGAGAGATGAAAGAGAGAGGACGGAGAGATGAAAGAGAGAGGACGGAGAGACGAAAGAGAGAGGACGGAGAGATGAAAGAGAGAGGACGGAGAGATGAAAGAGAGGACGGAGAGATGAAAGAGAGGACGGAGAGACGAAAGAGAGAGGACGGAGAGACGAAAGAGAGAGGACGGAGAGACAAAAGAGAGAGGACGGAGAGATGAAAGAGAGAGGACGGAGAGATGAAAGAGAGAGGACGGAGAGATGAAAGAGAGAGGACGGAGAGACGAAAGAGAGAGGACGGAGAGATGAAAGAGAGAGGACGGAGAGACGAAAGAGAGAGGACGGAGAGACGAAAGAGAGAGGACGGAGAGACGAAAGAGAGAGGACGGAGAGACGAAAGAGAGAGGACGGAGAGATGAAAGAGAGAGGACGGAGAGATGAAAGAGAGAGGACGGAGAGACGAAAGAGAGAGGACGGAGAGACGACAGAGAGAGGACGGAGAGATGAAAGAGAGAGGACGGAGAGACGAAAGAGAGAGGACGGAGAGACGAAAGAGAGAGGACGGAGAGATGAAAGAGAGAGGACGGAGAGATGAAAGAGAGAGGACGGAGAGATGAAAGAGAGAGGACGGAGAGACGAAAGAGAGAGGACGGAGAGATGAAAGAGAGAGGACGGAGAGACGAAAGAGAGAGGACGGAGAGACGAAAGAGAGAGGACGGAGAGATGAAAGAGAGAGGACGGAGAGACGAAAGAGAGAGGACGGAGAGATGAAAGAGAGAGGACGGAGAGATGAAAGAGAGAGGACGGAGAGATGAAAGAGAGAGGACGGAGAGATGAAAGAGAGAGGACGGAGAGATGAAAGAGAGAGGACGGAGAGATGAAAGAGAGAGGACGGAGAGATGAAAGAGAGAGGACGGAGAGATGAAAGAGAGAGGACGGAGAGACGAAAGAGAGAGGACGGAGAGACGAAAGAGAGAGGACGGAGAGACGAAAGAGAGAGGACGGAGAGATGAAAGAGAGAGGACGGAGAGATGAAAGAGAGGACGGAGAGATGAAAGAGAGGACGGAGAGACGAAAGAGAGAGGACGGAGAGACGAAAGAGAGAGGACGGAGAGATGAAAGAGAGAGGACGGAGAGATGAAAGAGAGAGGACGGAGAGATGAAAGAGAGGACGGAGAGATGAAAGAGAGGACGGAGAGATGAAAGAGAGAGGACGGAGAGACGAAAGAGAGAGGACGGAGAGATGAAAGAGAGAGGACGGAGAGATGAAAGAGAGAGGACGGAGAGATGAAAGAGAGAGGACGGAGAGATGAAAGAGAGGACAGAGAGATGAAAGAGAGGACGGAGAGACGAAAGAGAGAGGACGGAGAGATGAAAGAGAGGACGGAGAGATGAAAGAGAGAGGACGGAGAGACGAAAGAGAGGACGGAGAGATGAAAGAGAGAGGACGGAGAGATGAAAGAGAGGACGGAGAGATGAAAGAGAGGACGGAGAGACGAAAGAGAGAGGACGGAGAGATGAAAGAGAGAGGACGGAGAGACGAAAGAGAGAGGACGAGAGACGAAAGAGAGACGACAGAGAGATGAAAGAGAGAGGACGGAGAGACGAAAGAGAGAGGACGGAGAGATGAAAGAGGACGGAGAGAGGATGGATAGATGAAAGAGTAGGGACAGAGAGAGAGAGAGATGAACTATGAGAATCAGAAGAACACAAACACACAGTTGAATAGATACGACTCCATCGTATCAAGGAGAACGTCAGGGTTCTGGACAGAACAAACGAGGCTTGTTGCTATGATACAATTACTTTCATATGCTCTAAGAACAGAGAATAAATCATGTAACAATTCATTATAGGGGTTGATTCTGCTCCACATCACCCTGGGCCTTCCTCTTACGCAATGACACAGGTCCTCTTCCTTAGGCCTTACAGCAAATGAGCAATTAACTGACTGAGCACAAGGTCACACGTGTCCTGCTTTCCTACAAGGCCGAGTGATCTAACCTTCACGTTAACCCGCTGTCCGCTTCTCTAATTACCTGTCTGTACACACTAACTCAGAGGAAAACCCCTGTATCTGTGTGGAATCAGCCAGCCCACTTCACCAGGGCTCCCTCCCTCCCTCCTTCCTTCCTTCCTTCCTTCCTTCCTTCCTTCCTTCCTTCCTTCCTTCCTTCCTTCCTTCCTTCCCTCCCTCCCTCCCTCCCTCCCTCGCTCGCTCCCTCCCTCCCTCCCTCCCTCCACCGTGAATAAGGTCTCCCAATCAGAGAGAGAGAAATAAACTAACCCTATCTCTCCCCCCCCCCCTCTCATACACCACAGTGACCAACACTATCTCCCCCCCCCCCCTCTCTCATACACCACAGTGATCAACACTATCTCTCCCCCCCCTCTCATACACCACAGTGACCAACACTATCTCTCCCCTCCTCTCTCTCTCTCTCTCATACACCACAGTGACCAACACTATCTCTCCCCTCCCCCTCTCTCTCATACACCACAGTGACCAACACTATCTCTCCCCTCCCCCTCTCTCTCATACACCACAGTGACCAACACTATCTCTCCCATCCCCCTCTCTCTCTCATACACCACAGTGACCAACACTATCTCTCCCCTCCCCCTCTCTCATACACCACAGTGACCAACACTATCTCTCCCCTCCCCCTCATACACCACAGTGATCAACACTCTCTCCCCTCCCCCTCCCCCTCTCTCTCATACACCACAGTGACCAACACTATCTCTCCCCTCCCCCCCTCTCTCTCATACACCACAGTGACCAACACTATCCCCCCCCCTCTCTCTCATACACCACAGTGACCAACACTATCCCCCCCCTCTCTCTCATACACCACAGTGACCAACACTATCCCCCCCCTCTCTCTCATACACCACAGTGACCAACACTATCTCTCCCCTCCCCCTCCCCCTCCCCCTCATACACCACAGTGACCAACACTATCTCTCCCCTCCCCCTCCCCCTCCCCCTCATACACCACAGTGACCAACACTATCTCTCCCCTCCCCCCCTCTCTCATACACCACAGTGACCAACACTATCTCTCCCCTCCCCCCCTCTCTCATACACCACAGTGACCAACACTATCTCTCCCCTCCCCCTCTCTCTCATACACCACAGTGACCAACACTATCTCTCCCCTCCCCCCTCTCTCTCATACACCACAGTGACCAACACTATCCCCCCCCCTCTCTCTCATACACCACAGTGACCAACACTATCCCCCCCCCTCTCTCTCATACACCACAGTGACCAACACTATCCCCCCCTCTCTCTCATACACCACAGTGACCAACACTATCTCTCCCCTCCCCCTCCCCCTCCCCCTCATACACCACAGTGACCAACACTATCTCTCCCCTCCCCCTCCCCCTCCCCCTCATACACCACAGTGACCAACACTATCTCTCCCCTCCCCCCTCTCTCATACACCACAGTGACCAACACTATCTCTCCCCTCCCCCCCTCTCTCATACACCACAGTGACCAACACTATCTCTCCCCTCCCCCTCTCTCTCATACACCACAGTGACCAACACTATCTCTCCCCTCCCCCCCTCTCAATTCAAAGGGCTTTATTGACACAGGAAACATATGATTACATTGCCAAAGCAAGTGAAATAGATAATACATTTGTATTTTTTTTACAGTAAATATTACACTCACAGAAGTTCCAAAATAATAAAGACATTACAAATGTCATACTATGTATATATACAGTGGTGTAATGATGTATAAATAGTTAAAGTACAAAAGGGATAATAAATAAACATAAATATGGGTTGTATTTACAATGGTGTTTGTTCTTCACTGGTTGCCCTTTTCTTGTGGCAACAGGTCATAAATCTTGCTGCTGTGATTGGTCACTGTGGTATTTCACCCAGTAGATATGGGAGTTTATCAAAATTGGGATTGTTTTTAAATTATTTGTGGGTCTGTGTATTCTGAGGGAAATATGTGTCTCTAATATGGTCATACATTGGACAGGAGGTTAGGAAGTGCAGCTCAGATTCCACCTCATTTTGTGGGCAGTGAGCACATAGCCTGTCTTCTCTCGAGAGCCAGGTCTTCCTACGGCGGCCTTTCTCAATAGCAAGGCTATGCTCACTGAGTCTGTACATAGTCAAAGCTTTCCTTAAGTTTGGGTCAGTCACAGTGGTCAGGTATTCTGCCACTGTGTCGTCTTTGTTTAGGGCCAAACACTGTATCCCCCTCTCTCATACACCGCAATGACTAACACACTCTCTCTCTCTCTCACTCAGGAACCATGGTGAGCAAGGCGGAGGGTGGTAAAAGCATGCTCACCAACTCCGAGTCAGACTCAGAGGTGGCGCCCACCCCCTCCCCTTCCGCCTCGCTGGCCCTGGAGGTCAAATACTCCTTCCTGGACACCAGCAGCAGGTCACAGCAGCAGGTGTGTGTGTGTGTGTCCGTGTGCGGTGTCTGGGAGATTGAGAAATAACATCGAGATCGCAAAAGACGAATGTTGAAAATATGACAATAAAGTTGTATTGTAGGTGAGGAAGAGGAACAAGGCCCTTCAGGTGAGATTCAAGGACATCTGCGAGGCGCAGAACGAGCAGAGAGAGGCCGCTCTACAGATGGCCGGGAAGGGGGGCAAGCCAGTCTCATACAAGGTCTGTCACCAACCCTCCCTTCGGTTTGGGAACATATATTCATGTATTATTGTACTATGACCGTGGAATATAAGAAACACGGTCCTGGGGACTCCAAGGGCTGCACATTTAGCTTGTTCCTTCATAATGAGTTGATGATTTCAATCAGCTGTGAAGTACGAGGTCAACCACCTGAACGAGCAGCCCTCGAGGTCCCCAGGAGAGGGTTTGGGAAACCCTGGTTTATAAATGTCTCAAAACTCTAAGTGGTTCTCAATGTTGTTTTTACTTTGTATCGTGTCGCTGTTGAAGAGTAACACTTTTCAAACCTCTAAACCGTTTTCCAAGGTGGCGTACCGGAAGTACATGACAGTTCCCGCCCGGCGCTCCATCCCCAACGTCACCAAGAGCACCGGGGTCCAGACCTCCCCAGACCTCAAGGGCCGTTACAAGACGTTTCCCTTCGAGAGGAAAAAGGGTCACAGTCACACCAAGCACGTAGCAGCGGTGGAGCGAGACAAGGGCCACAACAACGCGTTTGTCATCGCCGTCAAGAACTCGAAAGCTGTGGAGCGTTTAGGGGACAGGGAAGGGGACAGGGAAGGGGACAAGGGTGCCTGCGGTGGAAGAGGAGTACAGAGAACCAGGGCTTTGTTGCATACTACGGAGTGCATGGCTAAGGTGGAGAAGCACTGTACAGACGGAGATGATGTCCTCTACTCTGACTGTCTGATGCTCACAGACGGCCCCTCTCCCTCCAACACGCCCAGCTCCAACCCTCAGGCCACGGACTACCAGATCTGCCGTGTCGAATCCAAACCCCTGGAAGGATTACAACACAGGGAACTGGACTCCTTGGACAGTTGCTCGGACCGGTCGGCCAGTAAACGGCAGCTGCTTCACTCGGAGGAGCCGGGCTCTAGCAGGACTCTGCCGGGGGACATGAGGGGGTCTTCCTCAGCCTCCAAGGTGACCGGCCCCATATCCTGGAACTCTCTGACCCAGGTGGAGTGTCTGGAGAGCACGACAGCGCGGAGCAAACGAATGAAGGGACTAGAGCTCAACGGACTACAGTCTCAGACTCTACCGCGGGCCGCTGGCTGCACTACCCAGGCGCAGTGCCATGAACCAGCAACGTTCTCACCACAGACGCCGTCACCCCGGACCACGGGGGAGGCGGTGGGCTGTGGGGGTAGGGGGGTTGAACCAGCGACTGTAGCGACTGCGGGGGGAGGTGACCCCGGGGAGGCCTGTAAACAGATAGTACCGGTAGTGACTCAGACAGGGGACGGAGGAGGGGACGTGAAAGCACAGCTTCAGGCCATGGAGAACCTGATCTCCTCCAGTCAGGAGACCATCAAAGTCCTACTAGGAGTTATCCAGGAGCTGGAGAAGGGAGAGGCTCACAGAGAGGGGTAAGGATACTTTATTATCACTATCTATCTGATGTGTGCGTCCTATAACCTACTGGTTAACAGTAGAGTAGGCTGGGTCCTATAACCTACTGGTTAACAGGAGAGTAGGCTGGGTCCTATAACCTACTGGTTAACAGGAGAGTAGGCTGGCTCCTATAACCTACTGGTTAACAGCAGAGTAGGCTGGCTTCTATAACCTACTGGTTAACAGGAGAGTAGGCTGGCTTCTATAACCTACTGGTTAACAGGAGAGTAGGCTGGCTCCTATAACCTACTGGTTAACAGCAGAGTAGGCTGGCTTCTATAACCTACTGGTTAACAGGAGAGTAGGCTGGCTTCTATAACCTACTGGTTAACAGGAGAGTAGGCTGGCTTCTATAACCTACTGGTTAACAGGAGAGTAGGCTGGCTTCTATAACCTACTGGTTAACAGTAGAGTAGGCTGGGTCCTATAACCTACTGGTTAACAGGAGAGTAGACTGGGTCCTATAACCTACTGGTTAACAGGAGAGTAGGCTGGGTCCTATAACCTACTGGTTAACAGCAGAGTAGGCTGGGTCCTATAACCTACTGGTTAACAGGAGAGTAGACTGGCTCCTATAACCTACTGGTTAACAGCAGAGTAGGCTGGCTTCTATAACCTACTGGTTAACAGGAGAGTAGGCTGGCTTCTATAACCTACTGGTTAACAGGAGAGTAGGCTGGCTTCTATAACCTACTGGTTAACAGGAGAGTAGGCTGGCTCCTATAACCTACTGGTTAACAGGAGAGTAGGCTGGCTCCTATAACCTACTGGTTAACAGGAGAGTAGGCTGGGTCCTATAACCTACTGGTTAACAGCAGAATAGACTGGGTCCTATAACCTACTGGTTAACAGCAGAGTAGACTGGGTCCTATAACCTACTGGTTAACAGGAGAGTAGGCTGGCTCCTATAACCTACCGGTTAACAGGAGAGTAGGCTGGCTCCTATAACCTACTAGTTAACAGGAGAGTAGGCTGGCTCCTATAACCTACCGGTTAACATCAGAGTGAACTAGTTAACATGAGAGACTGGGTAGTGATGGTGATCAGGGGACTATATATACTAGTTATACTGGTTAACATGAGAGACTGGGTAGTGATGGTGATCAGGGGACTAGTTATACTGGTTAACATGAGATAATGGGTAGTGATGGTGATCAGGGGACTAGTTATACTGGTTACCATGAGATACTGGGTAGTGATGGTGATCAGGGGACTAGTTATACTGGTTAACATGAGATAATGGGTAGTGATGGTGATCAGGGGACTAGTTATACTAGTTATACTGGTTAACATGAGAGACTGGGAAGTGATGGTGATCAGGGGTCTATCTATACTAGTTATACTGCTTAACATGAGACTGGGTAGTGATGGTGATTAGGGGACTAATCACCATCACCCGAGTCTCCCGGGTGGCGCAGTGGTCTAGGGCACTGCATCGCAGTGCTAGCTGCGCCACCAGAGTCTCTGGGTTCGCGCCCAGGCTCTGTCGCAGCCGGCCGCAACCGGGAGATCCGTGGGGCGACCCACAATTGGCATAGCGTGGTCCGGGTTAGGGAGGGTTTGGCCGGTAGGGAGGGTTTGGCCGGTAGGGAGGGTTTGGCCGGTAGGGAGGGTTTGGCCGGTAGGGAGGGTTTGGCCGGTAGGGAGGGTTTGGCCGGTAGGGAGGGTTTGGCCGGTAGGGATATCCTTGTCTCAGTATGTAAAAAAAATAAATACAATGTAATAAAATGTATGCACTCTACTGTAAGTCGCTCTGGATAAGAGTGTCTGCTAAATGACTAAAAATGTAAATGTAGTTATACTGGTTAACATGAGAGACTGGGTAGTGATGGTGACCAGGGGACTATCTATACTAGTTATACTGGTTAACATGATATACTGGGTAGTGATGGTGATCAGGGGACTAGTTATACTGGTTAACATGAGAGACTGGGTAGTGATGGTGATCAGGGGACTAGTTATACTAGTTAACATGAGATAATGGGTAGTGATGGTGATCAGGGGACTAGTTATACTAGTTATACTGGTTAACATGAGACTGGGTAGTGATGTGTTGCAGTATTATTTAAAACTACTTCATGTGGTGTCTAATATCTTGTCCAACTGTCTGTATATCTGAAACTAATCAACACTCTAGAATATACCCTTCTAGCCAATCAGCATGGAGTATTGAACAACGCTGTAGTATAAGCGAGAGAGGAACCATGGAAGACCCAGCAGCATCACATTATGAATCATTCAGATATGATGAATCCTCTGGTCATGGTGTGTTTCATGTACTGTAGAAAAGCCTGTGGGATGAGCGTGTAATACCAGAACTCTGATTCAGAACTAATGGACTAGTCCATCTAGGTTGTATTGGTGGAATACCAGAACTACAGGACTAGTCCATCTAGGTTGTAATGGTGGAATACCAGAGCTCTGATCCAGAACTACAGGACTAGTCCATCTAGGTTGTAATGGTGGAATACCAGAACTACAGGACTAGTCCATCTAGGTTGTATTGGTGGAATACCAGAACTACAGGACTAGTCCATCTAGGTTGTAATGGTGGAATACCAGAGCTCTGATCCAGAACTAATGGACTAGTCCATCTAGGTTGTAATGGTGGAATACCAGAGCTCTGATCCAGAACTAATGGACTAGTCCATCTAGGTTGTAATGGTGGAATACCAGAGCTCTGATCCAGAACTAATGGACTAGTCCATCTAGGTTGTATTGGTGGAATACCAGAACTACAGGACTAGTCCATCTAGGTTGTAATGGTGGAATACCAGGGCTCTGATCCAGAACTACAGGACAGGTCCATCTAGGTTGTATTGGTGGAATACCAGAACTACAGGACTAGTCCATCTAGGTTGTATTGGTGGAATACCAGAGCTCTGATCCAGAACTAATGGACTAGTCCATCTAGGTTGTAATGGTGGAATACCAGAGCTCTGATCCAGAACTACAGGACTAGTCCATCTAGGTTGTAATGGTGGTGAACATCGTTCATAGCCTTATTGAACACAATGGAACAGAACAGGAGTTAAAAGGGATGTGAGGAAGTCCCTTATAGGACGTCTGTTCAGGACACGTTCCCTGTCATACTGATGTGTGATCTTTAGAGAATAATATTATCCAAACAAACGGTAGGGTACTAAACGGGATGGGGGGGGGACGACGACAACAGTGTAGCATCTATCTAGCCACTGTATCTGTCACAGAGAAGTCAGAGTACTGAATGGGATCTTTAAAGAATAATATTATCCAGACAAACTGAAGGGTACTAAACGGGATGGGGGGGGGACGACGACAACAGTGTAGCATCTATCTAGCCACTGTATCTGTCACAGAGAAGTCAGAGTACTGAATGGGATCTTTAACAGGGACCACATCCTTTGGGGATTTTCTCTAGATATCAACAAAACACTGGAGCTATTCTGCTAGCGGACCAACCAATCATCTGGCTCAATTTGTCCCAAGTGGTTTGACGAGCCAGTCAGGTTATATCATGTGATCACAACAACAAGGTGAGTGTTTTACTGAGCCACTGCTTCAGATCCATCCTGGCAATTCACTACAGGAAAACAAAACCTTTCACTTCTTAATACCCTACAGGGCTGAGATGACAGGACCATCTCGGGTGACGGGGGTGTGTGTGTGTGTCTTGGGTGTGGGTCTTGTGTGTGTGTGTGTGTGTGTGTGAGAGAGAGAGAGACTTTTGTGATGTGTGTGTGTGTGAGAGAGACAGACTTGGGTGATGTGTGTGTGTGTGTGTGTGTGTGAAAAGAGAGAGCGAGAGACCCTTGGATGATGTATGTGAGAGAGACTTGTGTGTGTGTGTGTGTGTGTGTGTGTGTCTGTGTGAGAGAGAGACAGAGACACTTGTGTGTGTGTGTGAGAGACTTGGGTGATGTATGTGAGAGAGACAGAGACACTTGTGTGTGTGACACAGTGCATTTGGCTGCAGTCCAGGAAGGTGATTAAAAACAAACAAATCTCCTCACAAAACGACTTAATTACTTCCCTTAGCAGGAGATGATTAGCTAGATAGAGAGCTAGGTAGACTGGTGTACATGTTAGTGGCATGGCAGCTCTCGCTCTGTGTGTGTGAGAGACAGAGACAGAGACAGAGACAGAGAGAGAGAGAGAGAGAGAGAGAGAGAGAGAGAGAGAGAGAGAGAGAGAGAGAGAGAGAGAGAGAGAGAGAGAGAGAGAGAGACGTGCTCCTCAGCCTTAAGTGTCCCTCGTTAGCGTCTGAGGTGAAGCGATCAGATAACACACCTGAGGAGGGTCATGTGTGTTTGTAAGGCAGAGGTCCTCTGAGTTGGCGCCAGGTATGGGCTGAATAAGAAGGAAGTGGTAGTGGCTAAGCAAGGAGAGTGACGTCCTTTACACCTGAGCTAAAGTATCATTATTGAACTAGACAAGTCAGTTAAGAACAAATTCTTATTTACAATGACGGCCTACCCCGGTCAAACCCTAACGACACCGGGCGTGGGACTCCCAGTCACGGCCGGTTGTGATACAGCCTGGATTCGAACCAGGGTCTGTAGTGATGCCTCTAGCACTAAGATGCAGTGCCTTAGACCGCTGTGATACAGCCTGGAATGGAACCAGGGTCTGTAGTGACACCTCTAGCACTGAGATGCAGGGCCTTAGACCGTTGTGATACAGCCTGGAATGGAACCAGGGTCTGTAGTGACGTCCCCAGCACTGAGATGCAGTGCCTTAGACCGCTGTGATACAGCCTGGAATGGAACCAGGGTCTGTAGTGACGCCTCTAGCACTGAGATGCAGTGTCATAGACCGCTACACCACTCAGGAGCCCAGAAGACTATTTCATATGACTCATGTAGTAGTAGTAGTTGTAGTTGTAGTTGTAGTAGTAGTAGTAGTTGTAGTTGTAGTAGTAGTAGTTGTAGTTGTAGTAGTAGTAGTAGTAGTAGTAGTTGTAGTAGTTGTAGTAGTAGTAGTAGTAGTAGTAGTAGTAGTAGTTGTAGTTGTAGTTGTAGTAGTAGTAGTTGTAGTTGTAGTAGTAGTTGTAGTTGTAGTTGTAGGAGTAGTAGTAGTAGTAGTAGTATCAGTAGTAGTTGTAGTTGTAGTAGTAGTAGTAGTTGTAGTTGTAGTAGTAGTAGTAGTAGTAGTAGTAGTAGTAGTAGTAGTTGTAGTTGTAGTAGTTGTAGTAGTTGTAGTAGTAGTAGTAGTAGTAGTAGTAGTAGTAGTAGTAGTAGTTGTAGTAGTAGTAGTAGTAGTAGTAGTAGTAGTAGTAGTTGTAGTTGTAGTTGTAGTTGTAGTAGTAGTAGTAGTAGTAGTAGTAGTAGTAGTAGTAGTTGTAGTTGTAGTTGTAGTAGTAGTAGTAGTAGTAGTAGTTGTAGTTGTAGTTGTAGTTGTAGTTGTAGTAGTAGTAGTAGTAGTAGTAGTAGTAGTAGTAGTTGTAGTTGTAGTTGTAGTAGTAGTAGTAGTAGTAGTAGTAGTAGTAGTAGTAGTAGTAGTAGTAGTAGTAGTAGTTGTAGTTGTAGTTGTAGTTGTAGTTGTAGTAGTAGTTGTAGTTGTAGTAGTAGTAGTATCAGTAGTAGTAGTAGTATCAAGTACAATGTAGTAACTATAGCCTGGCTTTCATTCACTGGCAGATCTAGTGAAATCAGTACCTCCCCTCAATGTATTCTGAACACTATACTGGGACCAACAACATGCTTTAAAATAGCTTCTGAAGTTTCATAATTGTATTTTTTGTTAAATGGGAAAATATGGCTGTTATTTTAATTTTCTTGAAACGTTTCGGTTTTGGAGATGAGGTTTTTAAAAATCCGGACAACGACTACGGTCGGCTGTCTCATGTGCTGTTACACGAAGAAGCAGTAACGTGACATTGTATAATACATTGATCAATGTAAAGGTCTGATACCCAGTGGACCAGCTGGTAGAATGTGGATAGACTGTCTACTGTCCATGGGGTTTAATCACAGCAGATAGATACTTGTGTGTTTTCTTCACAACCCCAAGCAGAGATTCGTTTGTGTTGTCACGCTACGTTAGCCACGCCGTCACAGTCTCTTTCAGAAATGTCAGCAGCCCAAACAGGAACAGCCCAGGGCTATAGGTGAATATGTTACCGCTTGCACAGCATAACATCCATTTGTCATGTAAGTCAATGCGTTGTGTCAAAGTGCATTTAGTCTGGAGACGTATGGCCTTTAGACGTGATGTGTAATGTTCTGCTGCAAAACCATTATTATACATGAAAACAGTAGAGAAACCGGGAAACAAATGGAACATGTATATTTCACAGACAACGACATGTCAGAAGACATTGACAGTGTTTCTCCTAAAGAAGAAAAGAGACAAGGTACACTATATATATAGCAGTATGGGAACGCCCCTTCAAATTAGTGGATTCGGATATTTCAGCCATACCAGCTGCTGACAGGTGTAGAAAATCGAGCTCAGAGCCATGCAATCTCCATAGACAAACATTGGAAGTAGAATGGCCTGTACTGAAGAGCTCAGTGACATTCAACTTGGCACCGTCATAGGATGCCACCTTTCCAACAAGACAGTTTGTCAAATTTCTACCCGGTCAACTGTAAGTGCTGTTATTGTGAAGTGATAACGTCTAGGAGCAACAACGGCTCAGACGTGAAGTGGTAGGCCACACAAGCGCACAGAACGCAACCGCCGAGTGCTCAAACACACAGTACGTAAAAATTGTCTGTCCTCGGGTTGCAACACTCTCTACCGAGTTCCAAACTGCCTCTGGAAGCATCGTCAGCACAATAAATGTTCGTCTGGAGCTTCATGAAATGGGTTTCCATGGCCGATCAGATGCACAAGGTCCCTATGCGCAATGCTACGCGTCGGCTGGAGTGGTGTAAAGTTCGCCGCCATTGGACTTTGGAGCAGTGGGAACGCGTTCACTGGTGTGATGAATCACGCTTCACCATCTGGCAGTCCGACAGACGAATCTGGGTTTGGCGGATGCCAGGAGAACGCTATCTGTCCCAATGCATAGTGCCAACTGTAAAGTTTGGTGGAGGAGGAATAATGGTTCGGGCCCCTTAGTTCCAGTGAAGGAAAATCTTAACACTACAGCATACAATGACATTCTAGATGATTCTGTTCTTCCAACGTTGTGGCAACAGTTTGGGGAAGGCCCTTTCCTGTTTCAGAATGACTATGTCCCCGTGCACAAAGCAAGGTTCATACAGAAACGGTTTGTTAAGCTCAGTGTGGAAAACTTGAAGAACCCTATTCATCCCGACCACCTTCGGGATGAATTGGAACGCCGACTGCGAGCCGGGCCTAATCGCCCAACATCAGTGCCCGACCTCACTAATTATCTTGTGACTGAATGGAAGCAAGTCCCCACAGGAATGTTCCAACATCTAGTGGAAAGCCTTCCCATGATTTTGGAATGAGATATTAGACGAGCAAGAATATGTGGTCACCTGCTCATGTAGAGTATGTTAGTTATTCCCTGACAACAGTACACGATTGGTTCTTACACATAAGAACGGATCCTAAAACATCTGTTGTCCACGACAGAGACCCAACTCTAATGTGTGCCAGTCCCCGGGGTTCACAGGAGCTGAGGCCCTCACACACAGAGAGAGAGAGAAAGATGGATGGAGAGAGAGAGAGAGAGAAAGAGGGATGGAGAGAGAGAGAGAGAGAGAGAGAGAGAGAGGGATGAGAGAGAGAGAGAGAGAGAGAAAGAGAAAGAGGGATGGAGAGAGAGAGAGAAAGAGAAATGGAGAGAGAGAGAGAGAGAGGAATGGGAGAGAGAGAGAGATAGATTCCTCCGTTGTCTCCCTAACTCAGGGAGGTGTGTGTTTAGGTCTCTCCTATACGGTTCATTATTCAGATGATCTGTCCAGGACCTTGCCAGGTCGCTGGTGGCGATAAGGAGGGGGGGTGGAGAGGGGAAGGAGGTGGAGGACACGACTCGCCTTTGAGGAAAAGTGGATGCCTGGTGGCGGCCCAGGGAGCCCTGCCAAGATCCGCCCTGATGTTCTCTCAGACATCCCAAGAGCACAGCTGTGGCCGGGGCATGCAGAGTGGTGTGTGTGTGTGTGTGTGTGTGTGTGTGTGTGTGTGTGTGTGTGTGTGTGTGTGTGTGTGTGTGTATGGTGCCTGGCTACGCGTGTGAGGCTGGGCTACCTAATGTATATCACCTGTGTCTGACAGGAAGAGATGTGATTAAACTGTATATCACCTGTGTCTGACAGGAAGAGCTGTGATTAAACTGTATATCACCTGTGTCTGACAGGAAGAGCTGTGATTAAACGGTTTATCACCTGTGTCTGACAGGAAGTGATGTGATTAAACTGTGTCTGACAGGGAGAGCTGTGATTAAACGGTATATCACCTGTGTCTGACAGGAAGTGATGTGATTAAACTGTGTCTGACAGGAAGTGCTGTGATTAAACTGCCGGCCTGGCACAACATCAGCAAATGCATTTCCCCTAAATAATCACATTCATCAAGAACTGCAGAACAACCCCCAAACTATTTTCGGAGTGCGGACTGCGAACGCACGACTCACACACACACCAATAGTGACCTTTGTGAGAAGCTCACCTTGTAACACCAGGGCAGAATGTGTATAACTATACTGTTCACTTGCTATCAACTACTCTAGTTAGGGGACCAATAGCGGTTCTGGACCGGTTCCTGACTGACATTTCTGTGTACAGAGCACTCTGTGAACGGCACAATGTCAACTGCTTTATAGTCAGCGAAACAGCTGAGTCTCCCTGTTCAGCTGGCGCTGCCCGCCAGGAGCTGAGATGGAGCGGGAGATCTGCCATCTCATTTGCATCGGGAGTGACGTGCAACATGTTCTGGTCCAATCAGATTTCCTCTGGCTGCGAGTCCCACGTGACATACGGCATATTGAAGAGGAGAGCAGCAGTACCGGTCTCATCTCACTGGGATGGAATCTCACACAGATTTTAAACGTTCAACATGAAAAAAATGAATAATAATTCAGTAGATTTGAAAGACTTTCTCTTGGTCACAGAGGGATGAAATCACTTCCTGCTTAAAGCTAAAGTTGCAACAAGTCTTCAGAGGGCAGAACATTCTCTGTTGTCAGTTCTATGAAACGGGTTCTGTTACCTGACCGGTTCCAACCCCTGCTATGAAACGGGTTCTGTTACCTGACCGGTTCCAACCCCTGCTATGAAACGGGTTCTGTTACCTGACCGGTTCCAACCCCTGCTATGAAACGGGTTCTGTTACCTGACCGGTTCCAACCCCTGCTATGAAACGGGTTCTGTTACCTGACCGGTTCCAACCCCTGCTATGAAACGGGTTCTGTTACCTGACCGGTTCCAACCCCTGCTATGAAACGGGTTCTGTTACCTGACCGGTTCCCCCTGCTATGAAACAGGTTCTGTTACCTGACCGGTTCCAACCCCTGCTATGAAACGGGTTCTGTTACCTGACCGGTTCCAACCCCTGCTATGAAACAGGTTCTGTTACCTGACCGGTTCCCCCTGCTATGAAACGGGTTCTGTTACCTGACCGGTTCCAACCCCTGCTATGAAACGGGTTCTGTTACCTGACCGGTTCCAACCCCTGCTATGAAACGGGTTCTGTTACCTGACCGGTTCCAACCCCTGCTATGAAACAGGTTCTGTTACCTGACCGGTTCCAACCCCTGCTATGAAACGGGTTCTGTTACCTGACCGGTTCCAACCCCTGCTATGAAACGGGTTCTGTTACCTGACCGGTTCCAACCCCTGCTGTGAAACGGGTTCTGTTACCTGACCGGTTCCAACCCCTGCTATGAAACGGGTTCTGTTACCTGACCGGTTCCAACCCCTGCTATGAAACGGGTTCTGTTGCCTGACCGGTTCCAACCCCTGCTATGAAACGGGTTCTGTTACCTGACCGGTTCCAACCCCTGCTATGAAACGGGTTCTGTTACCTGACCGGTTCCAACCCCTGCTATGAAACGGGTTCTGTTACCTGACCGGTTCCAACCCCTGCTATGAAACGGGTTCTGTTACCTGACCGGTTCCAACCCCTGCTATGAAACGGGTTTTGTTACCTGACCGGTTCCAACCCCTGCTATTAAACGGGTTCTGTTGCCTGACCGGTTCCAACCCCTGCTATGAAACGGGTTCTGTTACCTGACCGGTTCCAACCCCTGCTATGAAACGGGTTCTGTTACCTGACCGGTTCCAACCCCTGCTATGAAACGGGTTCTGTTACCTGACCGGTTCCAACCCCTGCTATGAAACGGGTTCTGTTACCTGACCGGTTCCAACCCCTGCTATGAAACGGGTTCTGTTGCCTGACCGGTTCCAACCCCTGCTATGAAACGGGTTCTGTTACCTGACCGGTTCCAACCCCTGCTATGAAACGGGTTCTGTTGCCTGACCGGTTCCAACCCCTGCTATGAAACGGGTTCTGTTACCTGACCGGTTCCAACCCCTGCTATGAAACGGGTTCTGTTACCTGACCGGTTCCAACCCCTGCTATGAAACGGGTTCTGTTGCCTGACCGGTTCCAACCCCTGCTATGAAACGGGTTCTGTTACCTGACCGGTTCCAACCCCTGCTATGAAACGGGTTCTGTTACCTGACCGGTTCCAACCCCTGCTATGAAACGGGTTCTGTTACCTGACCGGTTCCAACCCCTGCTATGAAACGGGTTCTGTTACCTGACCGGTTCCAACCCCTGCTATGAAACGGGTTCTGTTACCTGACCGGTTCCAACCCCTGCTATGAAACGGGTTCTGTTACCTGACCGGTTCCAACCCCTGCTATGAAACGGGTTCTGTTACCTGACCGGTTCCAACCCCTGCTATGAAACGGGTTCTGTTACCTGACCGGTTCCAACCCCTGCTATGAAACGGGTTCTGTTACCTGACCGGTTCCAACCCCTGCTATGAAACGGGTTCTGTTACCTGACCGGTTCCAACCCCTGCTATGAAACGGGTTCTGTTACCTGACCGGTTCCAACCCCTGCTATGAAACGGGTTCTGTTACCTGACCGGTTCCAACCCCTGCTATGAAACGGGTTCTGTTGCCTGACCGGTTCCAACCCCTGCTATGAAACGGGTTCTGTTACCTGACCGGTTCCAACCCCTGCTATGAAATGGGTTCTGTTACCTGACCGGTTCCAACCCCTGCTATGAAACGGGTTCTGTTACCTGACCGGTTCCAACCCCTGCTATGAAACGGGTTCTGTTACCTGACCGGTTCCCCCTGCTATGAAACGGGTTCTGTTACCTGACCGGTTCCCCCTGCTATGAAACGGGTTCTGTTACCTGACCGGTTCCAACCCCTGCTATGAAACGGGTTCTGTTACCTGACCGGTTCCAACCCCTGCTATGAAACGGGTTCTGTTACCTGACCGGTTCCCCCTGCTATGAAACGGGTTCTGTTACCTGACCGGTTCCCCCTGCTATGAAACGGGTTCTGTTGCCTGACCGGTTCCAACCCCTGCTATGAAACGGGTTCTGTTACCTGACCGGTTCCCCCTGCTATGAAACGGGTTCTGTTACCTGACCGGTTCCAACCCCTGCTATGAAACGGGTTCTGTTACCTGACCGGTTCCCCCTGCTATGAAACGGGTTCTGTTACCTGACCGGTTCCCCCTGCTATGAAACGGGTTCTGTTACCTGACCGGTTCCCCCTGCTATGAAACGGGTTCTGTTACCTGACCGGTTCCAACCCCTGCTATGAAACGGGTTCTGTTACCTGACCGGTTCCAACCCCTGCTATGAAACGGGTTCTGTTACCTGACCGGTTCCCCCTGCTATGAAACGGGTTCTGTTACCTGACCGGTTCCAACCCCTGCTATGAAACGGGTTCTGTTACCTGACCGGTTCCAACCCCTGCTATGAAACGGGTTTTGTTACCTGACCGGTTCCAACCCCTGCTATGAAACGGGTTCTGTTACCTGACCGGTTCCCCCTGCTATGAAACGGGTTCTGTTACCTGACCGGTTCCCCCTGCTATGAAACGGGTTCTGTTACCTGACCGGTTCCCCCTGCTATGAAACGGGTTCTGTTACCTGACCGGTTCCCCCTGCTATGAAACGGGTTCTGTTACCTGACAGGTTCCAACCCCTGCTATGAAACGGGTTCTGTTACCTGACCGGTTCCAACCCCTGCTATGAAACAGGTTCTGTTACCTGACCGGTTCCAACCCCTGCTATGAAACGGGTTCTGTTACCTGACCGGTTCCAACCCCTGCTGTGAAACGGGTTCTGTTACCTGACCGGTTCCAACCCCTGCTATGAAACGGGTTCTGTTACCTGACCGGTTCCAACCCCTGCTATGAAACGGGTTCTGTTACCTGACCGGTTCCCCCTGCTATGAAACAGGTTCTGTTACCTGACCGGTTCCCCCTGCTATGAAACGGGTTCTGTTACCTGACCGGTTCCAACCCCTGCTATGAAACGGGTTCTGTTACCTGACCGGTTCCAACCCCTGCTATGAAACGGGTTCTGTTACCTGACCGGTTCCAACCCCTGCTATGAAACGGGTTCTGTTACCTGACCGGTTCCAACCCCTGCTATGAAACGGGTTCTGTTACCTGACCGGTTCCCCCTGCTATGAAACGGGTTCTGTTACCTGACCGGTTCCCCCTGCTATGAAACGGGTTCTGTTGCCTGACCGGTTCCAACCCCTGCTATGAAACGGGTTCTGTTACCTGACCGGTTCCCCCTGCTATGAAACGGGTTCTGTTGCCTGACCGGTTCCAACCCCTGCTATGAAACGGGTTCTGTTACCTGACCGGTTCCAACCCCTGCTATGAAACGGGTTCTGTTACCTGACCGGTTCCAACCCCTGCTATGAAACGGGTTCTGTTACCTGACCGGTTCCCCCTGCTATGAAACGGGTTCTGTTACCTGACCGGTTCCAACCTCTGCTATGAAACGGGTTCTGTTACCTGACCGGTTCCCCCTGCTATGAAACGGGTTCTGTTACCTGACCGGTTCCAACCCCTGCTATGAAACGGGTTCTGTTACCTGACCGGTTCCAACCCCTGCTGTGAAACGGGTTCTGTTACCTGACCGGTTCCAACCCCTGCTATGAAACGGGTTCTGTTACCTGACCGGTTCCAACCCCTGCTATGAAACGGGTTCTGTTACCTGACCGGTTCCAACCCCTGCTATGAAACGGGTTCTGTTACCTGATCGGTTCCAACCCCTGCTATGAAACGGGTTCTGTTACCTGACCGGTTCCCCCTGCTATGAAACGGGTTCTGTTACCTGACCGGTTCCCCCTGCTATGAAACGGGTTCTGTTACCTGACCGGTTCCCCCTGCTATGAAACGGGTTCTGTTACCTGACCGGTTCCAACCCCTGCTGTGAAACGGGTTCTGTTACCTGACCGGTTCCAACCCCTGCTATGAAACGGGTTCTGTTACCTGACCGGTTCCCCCTGCTATGAAACGGGTTCTGTTACCTGACCGGTTCCCCCTGCTATGAAACGGGTTCTGTTACCTGACCGGTTCCAACCCCTGCTATGAAACGGGTTCTGTTACCTGACCGGTTCCAACCCCTGCTGTGAAACGGGTTCTGTTACCTGACCGGTTCCAACCCCTGCTGTGAAACGGGTTCTGTTACCTGACCGGTTCCAACCCCTGCTATGAAACGGGTTCTGTTACCTGACCGGTTCCAACCCCTGCTATGAAACGGGTTCTGTTACCTGACCGGTTCCAACCCCTGCTATGAAACGGGTTCTGTTACCTGACCGGTTCCAACCCCTGCTATGAAACGGGTTCTGTTACCTGATCGGTTCCAACCCCTGCTATGAAACGGTGCCAGTTTGTACTGTCAAGAAGTATGATCACATTTCCTTTACAGTTATAAGGTCAAATCTTAAAGTAGTTTATAATTACATTGTTACTATATACACATATATACATACATACACCTTAGCGACATTTAATCCTAGTTAAAATTCCCTGTTTTAGGTCAGTTAGGATCACCACTTTATTTTAAGAATGTGAAATGTCAGAATAATAGTAGAGAGAATTATTTATTTCAGCTTTTATTTCTTTCATCACATTCCCAGTGGGTCAGAAGTTTACATACACTCAATTAGTATTTGGTAGCATTGCCTTTAAATTGTTTAACTTGGGTCAAACGTTTCGGGTAGCCTTCCACAAGCTTCCCACAATAAGTTGGGTGAATTTTGGCCCATTCCTCCTGACAGAGCTGGTGTAACTGAGTCGGGTTTGCAGGCCTCCTTGCTCGCACACGCTTTTTCAGTTCTGCCCACAAATGTTCTATAGGATTGAGGTCAGGGCTTTGTGATGGCCACTCCAATACCTTGTCTTTGTTGTCCTTAAGCCATTTTGACACAACTTTGGAAGTATGCTTGGGGTCATTGTCCACTTGGAAGACCCATTTACAACCAAGCTTTAACTTCCTGACTGATGTCTTGAGATGTTGCTTCAATATATCCACATAATTTTCCTTCCTCATGATGCATCTATTTTGTGAAGTGCGCCAGTCCCTCCTGCAGCAAAGCACCCCCACAACCTGATGCTGCCACCTCCGTGCTTCACGGTTGGGATGGTGTTCTTCGGCTTGCAAGCCTCCCCCTTTCTCCTCCAAACATAACGATGGTCATTATGGTCAAACAGTTCTATTTTTGTTTCATCAGACCAGAGGACATTTCTCCAAAAAGTATGATATTTGCCCCCATGTGCAGTTGCAAACTGTAGTCTGGCTTTTTTATGGCGGTTTTGGAGCAGTGGCTTCTTCCTTGCTGAGCGGCCTTTCAGGTTATGACGATATAGGACTCGTTTTACTGTGGCTATAGATACCCGTTTCCTCCAGCATCTTCACAAGGTCCTTTGCTGTTGTTCTGGGATTGATTTGCACTTTTCGCACCAAAGTACGTTCATCTCTAGGAGACAGAACGCCTCTCCTTCCTGAGCGGTATGACGGCTACGTGGTCCCATGGTGTTTATACTTGCGTAATATTGTTTGTACAGATGAACGTGGTACCTTCAAGCGTTTGGAAATTACTCCCAAGGATGAACCAGACTTGTGGAGGTCTACAATTTATTTCTGAGGTCTTGGCTGATTTCGTTTGACTTGCACATGATGTCAAGCAAAGAGGAACTAAGTTTGAAGGTAGGCCTTGAAATACATCCACAATTACACCTCCAATTGACTCAAATTATGTCAATTAGCCTATCAGAAGCTTCTAAAGGCATGACATCATTTTCTGGAATTTTCCAAGCTGTTTAAAGGCACAGTCAACTTGGTGTATGTAAACTTCTGACCCACTGGAATTGTGATAGTGAATTATAAGTGAAATAATCTGTAAACAATTGTTGGAAAAATTACTTGTGTCATGCACAAAGTAGATGTCCTAACCGACTTGCCAAAACTGTAGTTTGTTATCAAGAAATGTGTGGAGTGGTTGAAAAACAAGTTTTAATGACTCCAACCTAAGTGTATGTAAACTTAAACTGTAGATATGAAGGAGAGAGACAGATGTGAAGGATAGAGAGAGAGCAGAGAGAGAGCAGAGAGAGATATGTGAAGGATAGAGAGAGAGCAGAGAGAGATGTGAAGGACAGAGAGAGAGAGAGAGAGCAGAGAGAGAGAGCAGAGAGATGTGAAGGAGAGAGAGAGAGAGCAGAGAGAGAGATGTGAAGGAGAGAGAGAGAGAGAGAGCAGAGAGAGAGATGTGAAGGAGAGAGAGAGAAATGTGAAGGATAGAGAGAGAGCGCAGAGAGAGAGATGTGAAGGACAGAGAGAGAGAGCGCAGAGAGAGAGATGTGAAGGATAGAGAGTTTCCATCTCTCCATCTGGGCAATGGTTCAGTGAAGGGAGAGGTTGACCTTCCCTCTTCACACAGTTATGAGGGTCACCCCTCTCCCCCTGGTGTCGACTAGGCACCCCTGACAGCTCGTAATTATAGATGGAGCTTCCATTCAGTTTAACACTCATCTGACCACATAACTGTGTGAAGAGGGAAGGTCAACCTCAACCTCTCTCTTCACTGAACCCAGATGGAGAGATGGCTAGTGTTGATGGGGTGTCCAGTGTATCTCTCTCTCTCTCTGAGACACACAGACACTCTCTCTCTCTGAGACACACAGACACTCTCTCTCTCTCTCTCTGAGACACACAGACACTCTCTCTCTCTGAGACACACAGACACTCTCTCTCTCTGAGACACACAGACACTCTCTCTCTCTCTCTCTGAGACACACAGACACTCTCTCTCTCTCTCTCTGAGACACACAGACACTCTCTCTCTCTGAGACACACAGACACTCTCTCTCTCTCTCTCTCTCTCTCTCTGAGACACACAGACACACTCTCTCTCTCTGGAGCAGGGCGTCGCACATTTTTTTGAGGGGGGGGGGGGGGTAGATGTTTGATTTATTGACTAAATCAAACATGAATGTCATTGGCCTGTGGGGGGTGTAGTCTCAACACGGGGTTAAGGGGTTTTTGTTGACGGTGGTGGGAAAACGCCGTCTCAGGCGCCACTCCACGATCTCCCAGTAAGTGTTCAACTGGGTTGACTGAGACGGCCGTGACGTATGGTTTTACACGCTCATCAAACCATTCAGTGACAACGCGTTCCCTGTGGACGGGGGGGGGGGCATTATCATCTGATAGGGGCACAGCCGTGGAAGCCAAAATTAACGGCCTGCCCAGCCCTTTTTAAACATGACCCTAAGCATGATGGGATGTTGATTTCTTAACTCAGGAAGCTCACCTGTGTGGAAGCGCCCGTTTTCAACACACTTTGCATCACCTCATTTACTCAAGTGTTTCTTTGATCAGCTCTCTGTACATTCAGACAAATCACGTCTTCTCCTCTCTGATTTAAAAAACAATCTGATAAACGATGCTGATATACTCCACCGCTGGTACCGGCCCGTATCAGAAGTTTACTAGCGAGATGTTCCCTATAACTAGACGAACTAGGTGTTAAGCAGAGAGCAAGTTACACAAACAAATAGTTTAAAAACAGAAAACGTGTGGATTTATATTAAGAAGCATATTGGAAAGCTGCGTCTTTCTTGATTGGAACAATCAGTTGACTGCAATGCTGTTGATTGGTCGAAACATACAGCGTTAATATGGAGGAGGAGGAACTGGGGCTGCTTGAGTGACATGAAGGGGGCGGGGCTTGGTGTGAGTGGGATTGGCAAACAGCTAAAAGAGGAAGGAACGGAAAGAGAACTTAGTCAGTCAGTCAGCTCAGTCAGTCAGTCAGCTCAGTCAGTCAGTCAGTCAGTCAGTCAGCTCAGTCAGTCAGTCAGTCAGCTAGTCAGTCAGTCAGTCAGTCAGTCAGTCAGCTAGTCAGTCAGTCAGTCAGTCAGCTCAGTCAGTCAGACAGTCAGACAGTCAGTCAGTCAGCTCAGACAGTCAGTCAGTCAGCTCAGACAGTCAGTCAGTCAGTCAGTCAGTCAGCTCAGACAGTCAGTCAGTCAGTCAGTCAGTCAGTCAGTCAGTCAGCTCCCTCAGTCAGTCAGTCAGTCAGTCAGTCAGTCAGTCAGTCAGTCAGCTAGTCAGTCAGTCAGTCAGTCAGCTAGTCAGTCAGTCAGTCAGTCAGTCAGTCAGTCAGTCAGTCAGTCAGTCAGCTCCAGTAATAGCATGTTAAAAGTATAACAATGTGTGTTACAGACGGGCTAAGTGTCGTCTCAAAATATAGCATACGTTTTTTTTTTTCGATTTGGATCGTGTGCATGTCCATATCGCAATTTAGATTAAAATGTAATTAATTGTGGAGCTCTGCAACACCTCTTTAATTCTTATTGGTGCTCTGACACTGGTCTGCTCAGGAAGCAAGACGCCGCAGCCCGGGAGAGAGAGGAACTATGTGTGTGTGTGTGTGTGTGTGTGTGTGGTGTGTGTGTGTGTGTGTGGTGTGTGGTGTGTGGGTGCGTGCGTGTGTGTGTGTGTGTGTGAGAGAGAGAGAGAGTGTATGTTTTCCACCAGTCCTCCCCCATAATGTCATCGTCGATGTGAATTCGGGACTCATTATAGTTCCGTGGCGCCGACACCACTACACGTACTGTCGTCATGGTAACGGACTTTGCGTTGGAATAAATAAAATAAAAACCGTCAACATACACTATTCAACGTCCCAAACCGATTAGCTTCAGATCGATACGTGTTTTACATATTAACAGAGCTATAAATTCATGGAATGATCAGAGCAATAAAACATAAATTGCATGGGAGAGGCACTTACTGTCAATCAATATCCTGAACCAATCTGTCTGTCTGTCTGTCTGTCTGTCTGTCTGTCTGTCTGTCTGTCTGTCTGTCTGTCTGTCTGTCTGTCTGTCTGTCTGTCTGTCTGTCTGTCTGTCTGTGTGTATGTCTGTCTGTCTGTCTGTCTGTCTGTCTGTCAAGCTTAAGAGTACTGTTGAAACATATTTCCATTCTCTAAGTACCCCTTACTGTGAAGGTGTAGACTATATTACATGGATTTATTGTGAAGGTGTAGACTATATTACATGGATTTACTGTGAAGGTGTAGACTATATTACATGGATTTACTGTGAAGGTGTAGGCTATATTACATTGATTTACTGTGAAGGTGTAGGCTATATTACATGGATTTATTGTGAAGGTGTAGACAATATTACATGGATTTATTGTGAAGGTGTAGACTATATTACATGGATTTACTGTGAAGGTGTAGACTATATTACATGGATTTACTGTGAAGGTGTAGACTATATTACATGGATTGACTGTGAAGGTGTAGACTATATTACATGGATTTACTGTGATGGTGTAGACTATATTACATGGATTTATTGTGAAGGTGTAGACTATATTACATGGATTTACTGTGAAGGTGTAGACTATATTACAGGGATTTATTGTGAAGGTGTAGGCTATATTACATGGATTTATTGTGAAGGTGTAGACTATATTACATGGATTTACTGTGAAGGTGTAGACTATATTACATGGATTTATTGTGATGGTGTAGACTATATTACATGGATTTATTGTGAAGGTGTAGGTAGACTATATTACATGGATTTACTGTGAAGGTGTAGACTATATTACATGGATTTATTGTGAAGGTGTAGGTAGACTATATTACATGGATTTACTGTGAAGGTGTAGACTATATTACATGGATTTACTGTGAAGGTGTAGACTATATTACATGGATTTACTGTGAAGGTGTAGACTATATTACATGGATTTATTGTGAAGGTGTAGACTATATTACATGGATTTACTGTGAAGGTGTAGACTATATTACATGGATTTATTGTGATGGTGTAGACTATATTACATGGATTTATTGTGAAGGTGTAGGTAGACTATATTACATGGATTTACTGTGAAGGTGTAGACTATATTACATGGATTTACTGTGAAGGTGTAGACTATATTACATGGATTTACTGTGAAGGTGTAGACTATATTACATGGATTTACTGTGAAGGTGTAGACTATATTACATGGATTTACTGTGAAGGTGTAGACTATATTACATGGATTTACTGTGATGGTGTAGACTATATTACATGGATTTACTGTGAAGGTGTAGACTATATTACCTGGATTTATTGTGAAGGTGTAGACTATATTACATGGATTTACTGTGATGGTGTAGACTATATTA